>NC_061117.1:29179243-29281201 GCF_002878395.1 Capsicum annuum | reverse complement strand
GGGGGGGGGGGGGAGTTAGAAGAAGAAGGAGAGATTTTTTTTTCTTTTTTTTCCTTTTTTGTTATATATATATATATATATATATATATATATATATATATATATGTATAAAATAAAAAATCATCATTTTTTTAAAAAAAAATGTCACGTCAGCATTAGGGTTGAAATTAATTCACTTTAAAGATGTTAAAGGGGTAAATAATTATTCGTAAAGTTTAAGTGGTAAACTAAGTTGTCGGGACAAGTTCAGGGGGTTTTCATGTATTATCTCTAAATATATTTATATAATACAGTATAAGTTCTTTACACTAACCATCTAATATACTTCAATCTTTCTCAAAAATATATGTTTTAAATATTTTTTTGAAGTTGACATGCACGATAATTGTGATTATACCTACAATCCATAAGTTAATACAAAAATTATGCGTTCGAAACCTTATATTAATATCACATATGTAATTGTTCTTCATTTCTAGTAAAACGTTTATAGAATGATTTAATAATATTTTTTATAAAATTATTTAATAATTAACAAAAATAAATATCTTGAAATAGATTAATGACTTTAAATTTTAATTCACCAAGTTCATGTGACAGTATTTGTTGGGCCAAAAGCTAATAATATTAGAAGCTTAGAGTATTGAAAATTTCAGTAGAGTCAGAATTTTCACTTAGAAAGCCTAAAATATAAGAAAATAAATATATGAAGAAAAAAATTCAACATATCACATAAAAACAAAAAAATAATTTTAATTCTATATAAACAATCTAATATTTTGTGGAATGAGATTCAAATTATAAATTATAAATTTATTTAAAATGTTACTTCATAAATAATGTGGTTGAATCAGTTGAGACTTGGAACTAAAAATGTTATTATCCACATAATGAGTCCACTTAAAAAATATGATTGAATAAGTTGAGGCTTGAAAGTAAAAATGTCGTTAGCCATATAATGGATCCACTGAGACATTGTAGACACGCAAGCTAGAAAAAAAAAGCTAATAAATTAAAAGTAGTTTTTCTAATATACCCTAATTAAATTTTATGTCTATCAATAATGATTACATTTATTGAACAAGGGCATAATAGAAAGATTTTGTTCAAACTATTCTTGAAAGATTAAAGGAGAAAATATTTATGAATATAAGCACAACCCAAAAGGAACAAATAAAAAGAAATGGATGGAGTATTATACGCTCTTATCGTTAAGATTACAAATCTCAACTTTTATTAAAGCTTACATATAAATATATTTATGTAATACAGTAAATTTTTTTTACACTAACCGTTTAATGTACTTCAATCTTTTTAAAAAATTTATCTTTAAAATATCTATTTGTGAGTTGACATGCACGAAAATTGTGATTACACCTACAATCCATAAGTGAATACAAAAATTATACGTTCAAAGTCTTATATGAATATCACATATACAATTCTTTTTCATTTCTAGTAAAATAAATAAAAATAAAAAATAATAATGAGAGTATTGTTTATCCTAATTATTTTTCATTATTAAATATATATAAAAATATATAATACTATAACATAACATAAATAGTCAATTTTAGAGAAAACTTGAATACTAAACAAAACCGAGTAATGGTTAATTGATGACGCAAGAAACATGACCTTTTATATCTTCAACAATAAACTTGCTACTTAATATAAAGGATATCAAAATTTTCCCTTTATTTTCTACTAAATTACAAATATACCATTGGTCATTCCTCCACTCACCTTTCTATATAGTAGAATAAATAAATAATAATAATAAAATAATAATTTTAATTTATATCATTTTGATTAGACATTGAATTTAAGATATATAAATTTTTTTTTGCAATGTTTCAAATTATCTTCAAAATAATTTTAACTTTAAATTGAAAAAGTAAGCTTTTGTAAACTTTTTGACAAATAAATGAAATTCAACATGACTTAAATATTGATAATGTTATCACATATTAACAAACTGAAAAATGTCAATTCTTTTTGAAAAATGATTAAATAAAGAAAAATATATTATTTGAATTGAGACATATGATGTATTAAAATACATTCTGATATAATGAAATTAATTTTGTTAATTAAATATTAAAATAGACTTATAGTTGCGGTGTGTAGAATCCATGTGAAAGATTACATCATTAGTGATCTTAAAAAGATTCTATCTTTTCATATACAATTTTGAGAGTATTTGAGCATTTTATTACAAAAAAAATAACTTGGAACAAAATTTTATAATCTTCTTGATTGAATAATTGCCAACTAAATGCAGCAATTGAAATTCAAAACTTGTTAAAATGACATCAATTTGAAATAGTATAATAAATATTAAATTATAGATTATTTTGAGAATTTTCTTTTGGGTTATATAGTTAAGGTGAGAAGTGACAAGTAGTGCCTTTCAAAGAAGAGAGAAAAGATTAAATGAGAAAAAAAAACCTAAAAATTTGATGAAATATGTGAAATATTTGTTTTTGTGTGATTTAACTGTTTTACCCCTCTCCATAATTACATTGGGGTATTTTTTAGAGTGTGGGGGTGATTGACACAGTTTTTGATGTATTTTGATATCTTTTGTGTGATATTATGATTTTTGGAGGCTTCGAGAGCCTTATTTTGGACTTTGTGGCTATCTTTTGATCCATGCAATGGATGTCTGAATGAACTACACCAACAGATTCAGAACGTCAATTTTAGGGTGGTAACATATTTGTTGTGGTATTGTGGTTTTTAATCTCATTTCAACCCTCGATTTGAAAAATTATAATTTTGAGTTTTGGGGGTTAACTTTGTAAAATTAACGTTTTTCAAAATTTTGATACCTCCACGGAGTCCGGAGCATCAAATTTAGTGTGATTACATAGTTTGTTTGCGTATATCGGACTACGAATGAATCCCGGGCACCTCATCGAAGTCCATTTTGGGACTTAAAAATCTGGTGCACCGGGTTGCTGGTGTAGCTCAGAAAATAAAGGTTAAATCTCATTTGGGGAGGCCAATTTATGCTTTAAATGCTTGATAATCCGGGCTTAGTATAAGTAGCCCCTTTTCCCCGATTTTGTTCATTCTTCACTGGTCCCTTGAGAGTTAAACCCTAAAATAGTATGAGATCTTAAAAGTGAATCTTGTTGGTACTTGAGAAACTAGATTAACATCTATTTCTTGATTCTCTTACGAATTTAAGGTGATATTTCATCCCTTTTTTTCTTTAATTCTTAATTTAATTGTTCAAACCCCAAAGACCTTATTACTTGATTTATCCCCAAATTTTATTCCTTTTCACTTGAATAATGTTCCTAATTCTATAATTACTACCTTTCATCAATGTAACCTTCAAAACAACTTTGATTCTTGATTTTAACACGGATTTCAAAGGTTTTACCTGATAAAGCTCAAAAATAGTTTTTCTTTGATTTGAACCTCAGTTTTGACTCAATTTGACTTGACTTTTCAGCTATACGTTCCTAAAAGTATGGAAAACACATTTTTGAAGTAAATTTATAATTTTTTCCTTTTTTGAAAATTTATTTCGGAGGTCCGTTTTAACCCCGAACCAAAAATAGTCAATATGAGTATCGTTGACTTTGTTTTTATCGTGTAGATTCTAAATTTCTTAGATTTAGTTGATTTCAAAACCGTTCATGAGAAGTAGAGCTTTGGATTTGAAGTGTAGCGAACCAGTTTTAGCATTCGAGGTAGGTTATGGCTTAACTCTCCAGACTGGGCTGGGTAGTTAATTTGTATACCAAAATGCATGTTAAGGGCAGGAACTAATTATGAAATTTGGTTTTTTATATGTTGTGCTCGTGTGGGGGCCTAAATATGATGTAATTCTTGAATTTTAGATATCATGTGATATGTGTGCCTTTGGCGTATTGTGATATATTCATACTTTGTGAGCATAGTAATCATGTAAAAAATTCATGGATAGTGGAAATAGTGAATAGATATTGGCTCACGTGGTTGTGGAATTGTAACACTGTTGTTGGTTGTGAAAATACATCATATGGATTGGTTGTGGAAATACACGATGTATATTAGTTGTTGAAATTTTCATTTTGAATGATTATGAACATTGCATCATCATTCTCATGTCATCATACGTATCATTTTACTTGTTTGTTTTATTGCTTTATATTTACTTGTTGTTGTGTATGTGTACTTGATTTGTGTCTTATGTTATGTATGTGCTTGGAAACACTGAAAATATTGAAAACATTGAAAATACAGAAAACCTGTAAAATACTGAATAATGGTATAGGATATTGGATATTATGGACCTTTTCTAAAGGATTATGCTGGAGAAGACGCGATGACTGTGTGTCGACCTCAAGGCTGTGTGCCAACCTCAAGGCTATGTGCCAACCTCGTGTATCATTATCATCTTATATGTTGCATTTGCTTTATTGAGTTGATGTTGCGATTGAATTAACATATTGACTTGTTATATGTCTACTTGCTCTATATCCTGTTACTTATACTTGACCCTCCTGTATATGCATGTTCTTCTCTGTTTATACTTGTATTTGATATAACGTATATTTGTGTTATACTTGCTGTATTATTGTTTTGTGTGTATATATATATATATATATATATATATTAGAATTGTTAGTGCAGGCGGTGTGGGCTACCGTTGTGGGATATTTTTTGATTGCAGGTGACGACGTGCCCTTAGTGTGTATTTTGTGTACCTTATTTTCTACTTTTCTCTATCGGCCTATGATACCTACTGAGTATAACTGGATCGTACTCACTTCTACTGTACCCTTCTGGTGCAGATTCAGGTTTGGGTGTGCCCCACATTACTTGACTCGGGCGATTGTTGGAGCTTTACAAGTAGTTGATGATTTTCACGCGTCCGGATGTCTTTTGCTACCTTTTTTTATAGACTATGTCTTGCTTTCATTTCAGAGACAGAGTTTCTCTTGTATTTGGATATCTTATGTATTTCCTTGGATTCGAGTTGTACTAGATACGTTCTTATACTGTTCACTCCTGATTTTGAAAGTTATGACTGCATTGTTATGTTCTTTTAGCATTTACTATACATGTATGATTCGGCTTTGTTCTAGAAGCCTTACCTTGGGGTTATTTCTGATTTTTTACCCTTCGTGTATCGGTTTGTGTTATAGGCTTACTTGGTTCGCCACGAAAAGTACCATCATGACCTATCGATTTTTGATCATGACAATGAGACGCATAAAAAAGATGGTTTCAGATGATGAATTTGTCTTGTGAAATAACTATTATGCCCTTGGTCATCCCATAACTCACTCTTCTATATAAAAATAAATAAATATATATATAATAATAATTTCAATTTATATAATTTTGATTAGATATCAAATTTAAGATATATGAAAAAACTTCACAATGTTTCAAATTATCTTTAAAATAATTTAACTTTAAATTGAAGAGGAAAATTTTGTGGACTTTTTGACAAATAAATGAAATTCAATATGACTAAAATATTGATAATGTTAATAAACACTAACAAAATAAAAAATGTAAATTCTTTTTTAGAACTGATTAAATAAACAAAAATTTATTATTTGAATTGAGACATATGATGTCTTAAAAGACATTCTGATATAATGCATTTATATTTTTTAATAAATATTAAAATAGACTTATAGTTGAAGTGTATAGAATCCATGCGAAAGATTACATCATTAGAGACATTGAAAAGATTCTGTCTTTTCATATACAATTTGAGAGTATTTTAACATTTTATTACAAAAAACAACTTGGAACAAAATTTTATAATCTTTTTGACTGAATAATTGCCAACTAAATTCAATAATTGAAATTCAAAACTTGTTAAAATGATATTAATTTTAAATAGTACAATAAATATTAAATTATAGATTATTTTGATAATTTTCTTTTAGGTTATATAGCTAAAGTGAAAAGTGAGAAGTAGTGCATTTTAAAGAAGAAAGAACAGATTAAATGGGAAATGAGGCCAACAAAAAGAGATGGATTTTGGATGTCAAATTTTTATTATAAAATGACTATAATGCCCTTGATCGTTCCATAACTCACTCTTTTATATACTAATAATAAAAATATATAATAAATTTCCAATTTGATATGTAGTTCAATCACAATGATTGTTGGAGGAAACTTTGGGGAATGGTGGGACTATAAAAAGAAAGTGAGTCAAATTTGCCCAATGGACGAAAATATTTTTTACGGAAATTTTTATTCTGAATGAGACTCAACCAATAAAATTTGTATGAAGCTCCACTACATTTTTGATACATGAATTGTGGGACCCATTTGTTAATTTAAAGTTATAAAATAAAATCAGGAAGAGAGAAAATAATATTTGAGCGAAAATTGAAAGTGGACTATGGGGTCCACACAAAAATGAGTTACATTGTATTATGTTATATTTGTTATGAAATATAAAGTAGAGAAGAAGATGAATAGAGAGAGAAGAGAGAGTAATTCTTTATTTCTCAATAAGAATGAAGGATGAGAGGGTCATTTACAATGAAGAGAACCCCCTATATTTATAGAGGAAATTCCTCCTAATTTCTTTCTAAAAGATAGGTATTCCATCTCTTGATAGATACTCACTAAATCTTGATAGATACTCAATATATCTAGGTAGATATTTACTAACTCTTGATAGATACTCAATATATCTTGATAGATATCCACTATATCTTGATAGAAATTATAATGTAAATACATTTATAGCACTCTCTCTCAAATGTCTAATTGACAGATAATGTGCCTCATTAAAACCTTACTAGAAAAAACTAGCGGAAAAAATATATTGAAGGAAAAAGAGTACACATCTTTAATAATACGCATTTTGGCTGCCTCATTAAAAACCTTATAAGGAAAACCTAGTGGGATAAAACTTTAAAAGAAAAAGGGAGTACAACGCGTATTTGCTTCCCCTGATGAGAACATTAATTTAAAGTCTCGAATCTTCACATTTTAATCTTGTGCATCATCTTCTAGAAAGTTGTAAAGGAAAAAGAGTACACATATTTAATAATACTCATTTTGGCTGCCTCATTAAAAACTTTATAAGGAAAACCCAATGGGACAAAATCTTGAAAGGAAAAGGGAGTACAACACGTATTTGCTCCCTTTAATGAGAAAATTAATTTCAAATCTTGAATCTTCACATTTGAATCTTGTGCATCATCTTTTAGAAAGCTGTAATTGATGGAGACTTTGTGTATAATTACTCATATATGTAGCACGCAATTTTTGCCCCCCCCCCCAAATGTCAATTTTATCCATTTACTTCACCTTACCATACACCCTACACGACTTAATAATTTTTCCATAAATGGACTAAAATAATCAAGTCACAACAAAGTAACAACCTCATTCAATAAATGTGCACACCTCACCTTATCCTAACCTCCCTTTTCAAGTTTTCTCTCCCTTTTCCCCATAGAATACATATACACTTACTCTCAAATAGACAAGGGAGGACAAAATACATACACTAACACATAATACTCATATACACACACTCACATACGCATGGGGAGAGAGGGGAATACACACTCACTGGAACAATATTCACACATATAATTATCTTCTACACAACAATATAACACATACCATACATAAAACACACACATATAACACAAAAATAGGGGAGAAAATAGTAAAGTGGAGGAGAGAAAATAAGAGAGAGGAGAGAACATATAAGAAAGGGAGGAGAAAAACAAGCAACCCCCATCATGCTACTGTTCTGGTGACCTTCTTCTTCATCAAAAAATGGCGAAAACCCTCAGAAAAAGCCCCAATATCTCAAAACCCACCAGTGGAACCAGAAAACCCAACCAAAATCTGGGCAGTCATGACCTCCAATTCAGTTTTTCGGCAAAACACACTGAAAAATAGTCAAAACCAACCCAGCCAGCCCCAGCTCCGACAAAATTCACCAAAAAATAAAGGAAATAGTAATGTTGCATATGAAATCTGGTATAGTTTCATATTACTTCACGATTCATGCTTTTGGATTGGCGAAAAACAAAGAAAAGGGTTAGACCGAGGTTAGTTTGTGTCATTTTGTTGAGGTTTGGTTCGAAATCTTTGACACAGTTTTAATCAAAAGAAGCAATTACACTTTAAAAGCTTAAATTAGAGGTTCATTTTTTCTCCCGTTCTCTATTTTTATCTTAAATTTTAATTATTGTCGTGGGTGTGAATGGTTTGTGTGTTTACCATGCTTTAATCTGTGTTGCGTGTATTTGGTTGATATTGGTTTTGAACTTTGAAAAATTGAATTGTTAACCAAAGAATTAGTTAATCATTGATTGAGAATGAAATTTGTGGAGGGATTGACCTTGAAAAAGTGAATATGGATTAATTTTGATTTATAGTTGGTGGTTTAATTCGGGATAAATATTGATGTTTTTGAATGTGATAGTATCATGATAGGTTGAAATGGACAGGCAAAAGGTAGGTTGCGTAGGTAAATTTAGGAATTGTGATTTGTTGAATGTTTTGTTGAATGATTTCTATTTTATCATAGGAAATTAAAATTGTATTTATTTGCTAGGGAATCTCCCAAAGAAAATTATATTTATTCATTGGGGAATGTCCTGATGTATCATATCTTTGAAGGAGGTTCGTGATCAAGACTCGAGGCATCGGGTGGAGCATAGTTTAGGATTAATGTAGGTTAGGATAGGTTTATATTTCAACACCTTTTTATTTTGGGTCTGTGATAAATTGGATTGAACACTTTTTTTGGAGTTTGGACTGTTTGGTTGTATGTTGTCTTATTGTGTTTTGATGGTTTATGCATTTCATATTATCGTACTAGCCGATATACTCAACGAGGCAATTATGTTCGAACCTGGCGATCGAAAGGGGCCTAACACCTTACCCTCAGTCAACTGAATTTCTTAACCGGAATCTCTGTTTGCTTATTAGTTTAAATGGTTAAAATCATTTTGAAAAAGGATTTCCAAAGGTGACTTGGCACACTAGATTTATTCCAAGTGGTGACTCTAAGTTTTTATGTAAAAAAGTCTTTTTCAAAATAAATTTTCACTTTTAGTCACTTTAATAATAAAACCCTTTCGAACTTAAAATCCATTCTTTTTGGTTAAAAAAAGGGGTGTGACAGCTCTGGCGACTCTGCTGGGGATTTTTAAAATTCGAGCTTCGATATTGAGTTGTATCAAGCGATCCTGTCTTGAGTATTTCTGGTGATCAACATTATGCTCTTGAGTCATGAGTAATTTGAATAATCCTTATGGTTACACCCAACCGCCTGAATTTTCTCTTAACACTGAGAAGTCTGTTATGGTAGAAGAACAAGAAAAAATGACCTGAAAGGTGAAAAGTTTTGAACTGGCTATGAAGAACTTGCAAGGACTTGGGTGTGTGTGTGTGTGTGTGTGTGTAAAAGTGTATCATATAAGGACTGGTGCATGTTTTTAAGTGTTAACCTTCCTCTTGGATTTAATATACCAACGTTTGAGAAGTATGATTGACACGATGATCCCATAGCATATTTGAGGCATTATTGCAATCAATTGAGGGGAGCTAGAGGGAAAGAAGAATTGCTTATGGCTTATTTTAGAGAAAGTCTAGTAGGTTTATCTGCTGAATGGTTTGTTGATCAAGACATTGTTAAGTGGAATAGTTGGGATGATATGGCTAATTAATTATGCAACAATTTCAATACAACTTTGACTTGGTCCCCGATGAAAAGTCCTTGACCAACATGGCAAAGAAGAGTGTTGAAAGTTTCAGAGAATATGCCATCAGATGGTATCAACAAACCGCAAGGGTGAAGCCACCAATGAAAAAAAAGCAAAATGATGGAGTTGTTTATTCAAGCACAGGATTAAACATACTTTCAACACCTATTATCGGTATTAGGCAAGCTATTTATTAAGGTTCTCAAAATGGGAGAGATGATAGAGGATAGGATTAAGACTGGTTGCATTATGAATTTTGCTACATTGAAAGCAACTACCCAGGCAATTCAAAATTGTTTAGGAAATATTAAAGGGAGGAAGAATAAGGAAGATGTAGCTGCTGTTGCAGCTGGACCACGTGCACATCCAAGAAGATCACCTCGTTATTACCCTCAATCTTAAGCCGAAGTTTATAGCCAAGCTCAGTATAATCACTCCCAATATCCCTATCCTCCCCAAAGCCCATTATACTCTATTACCCTATCTCTATATCTAGTAAATAGTACACAACCATATTTCAACTCCCTTCTTATCCACAATAGCGTGCACCAACTCCTTAAAATTATTCTCCAACTCCACAAATATACCAAATATCTTCTAGGATCGATTTTCAATCTACGTTAAACAATGAAAAGAGACAGAAGCTTAGGGATAGTTTCATACCAATTAGAGAATCGTCTACCGACTTATTCCAGAGATTGGTAAGTGAGACATGATCACTCCCCTCCTTGGGTATACTTTTGACCTACGTTCAAGAAATTTTAATCCTAATGTATGATGTGTATATCATTCTAATGTTTAGGGTCATAGTATTGAAGATTGTTGTTCTTTGAAAATAAAAACAAAAAAGATGATTTAAGATAAATCGATTATGATGCAGGACATTAATAGTGGTGAAAACTCTAGTCATGATGATGTGTAAATCAGTGGCTAAGATGTCAAGCTCAACAATTGAGAAGTCACTCCTCTCCTTAGTAGGAAGGATTTTTGGTAGTTTGTTTTATTTTCCTTTCCATTTTCAAATTATTTCAGGGTTGTAGTTCGGGATCTATCTTATTTTTTATTGTCTTTGTTTAAACCCTTCTATCTTTTCCTTTCAATGAACTGTTATGTCTATGTTTTTTTTTGGTGTTTGTTCATCTTCTTTACATTGTATATTTTATATTGGTTCTAGTGATATGACATGGTTGCGGAATTTTCAGTCAGATCTAAAAATTCAGTTTAATCATGAAGCATTGAATCAGAATGTTAAAGTTAGAAAAAGAGCATTTGAGAAAGTAGATAGAGTGTTTGGACATTGAGGACTAAGTTGAAGTCTGACTTGAATAAACTAAGGCAATTATTTTGAGAATCACAAGGATAACCTGGTCATCAATTGAAAGGTATGCATCTCAAGCATTTTGAATTGGATCAAACAATGGACGCATCATATCTTGTCCAAAGAAATAAAAGAAATTTTGCTCCACTAAAGCATGAGTCGTCCAATGTGTGGTGTGTACAAAAATGGAGTAGTATGTTTAATAAGTGCGGAAGAAGAAGTGAAACATGCTGAGTTAAAGTTAGTGTTGTGGAAAAGATAAAAGTGATCTTCATCTTTCATTTTTATATTGCATATTTTGTACTTGCATTTTTAAGGATTGATATGACAAACGTATTCCATTCTGCTATCCAAACATGGTGTCATACTTTGTTAACCTTTTTTTCGGAGCCTTAGTTCTACTTTCTTTCATACCCCTATTTTGGAATCAAGATAGAGTCAGCAAAGTTAAAAAAAAAAAGAAAAGTGTTGAGCAAAAGGATTGAGTCAGAAAAGTTTCAAAAAGAAAAAAAGTGTTGAAAAGAAATAAAAGAGAAAAGTGTCAATAGAGTTAGAAAAGTCTCTAAGAGAAAAAGAGTCAATAAAAGAAAAAAAAGAAGAAAAGAAGTTAGAATCAAGAAAAAGAATAAGTTGCCGGTACTAAGTTTGACCTGATTCTCCTTTTTGAGTGTGAGATACATAGACAACCCTACTCTGGGTTCGGTCCAACCAAATAAACAATTTTGAATCACCCAGTTACAGAAACTAGGGCAAGAGTTAATCTTTGTTTGTTTGAGTCAATTCCAAAAGCTGTAAGTTCCACCTTACTTCAATTGTAGTTTGAGCCTCATGCTATTCTTTCTTTCTAGCCCTATCCAAAATCCAAGTTACAACCAAAAAAAGACCTTTATAGCAATCTTTGATAATGTTAAGGCTAAGCATGCAATGGATATGATGATGTATTTTGGGTACTACTAATCTTCCTCAGCATAAAAAATTAGGAGAGAAATAAAAATGAGAGAGTCTTATTGGTGAAAACGTTCATGGGCACCATGAGGCAATGGTAAGTTGAGAGAAATAAAAATAAGAGTCTTATTGGTGAAAAACCTCATGGGCACCGTAAGATGATTGTGAGTTAAGAGAAATGAAAATAATAAAGTCTCATAGAGTCATTGGTAAAAATTCTCATGGGCACCGTAGCGCGATTACGAGTTGAGAGAAATAAAAATGGGAGGGCATTATTATTGAAAGCCCTCACGGGCATCACAAGGCGATAATGAGTTGAGGAAAATAAAAATGAGAGAGTCTTATTGGTGAAAACTCTCATGGGCACCGTAAGGCAATGGTGAGCTGATCAAAATAAAAATGAGGGAGTCTCATATGAAAATCCTCACAGGCGTCATAGGGTGATAAAGTGATGAGATAAAGAAAATAAGAGCCACTTACAACAACAACAACAACAACAACAACAAACCCAGTGTATTCCCACCAAGTGGGGTCCGGGGAGCGGTTTGTTGGCAAAAAACCCTTTAAGGCGTCACTAGCCGAATGAGGTCTCTGGGTGCAATGAGCCTAAAGAAGCAACTCTGTTTCAAGGCCATTAATTCAACAACAATTATTGAAAAGTTTGGATAGAAAGATCATGCAGCTTAATCCAAAATGTATGTCATAATCATTAGAGTTGATTGTCATTTTCATACAAATTTTTCTTTTCTCTGTTTTCAAAAAGGGACACTCATTATCTTTTCTCTCTTCTCTATTTTTATTTTTACTCTCTTGAGTCAGTTATTCATAGGGAAAATCATCGTCATTTTTTCTCATGTATCTGAGTCAATTCACAGCCAAAACAAGCGAGGAAGGATTACAAACTTTCTACCAACTTCTTCAATTGCACAAATCAAGAAAAAAGGCCAGCACATGAAAAAAACATAATTATATGATAAACAAGGCCTGCAAAATGCAAAATGTTTTGTCAACAAAAAAGTTTGGTGAACTGTGAAAATATCAAGGTTCAAAGGGTTTATCTGAGAAGCATACCAAAATAGAGATACTGCGTTTGTTTTAGAGTCACTCTTAATAATCTGAGTTTGGATCAATGGTGCAATTTGACAATGATATGTTAATAGTTGGAAGCAAGATTTAATGTGATAAGTGCAAGAGCGATTGCCTTGAAAGCTAAAGCCATAAATCAGCCACCATGTTTTTAAACACAAAAGTTTTCTTTGTATGAAAGAAGAACACATGTTACCTTCAAATCAAGGATTTCATATCATAAATATCAAAGGCTATAATGCCTCACTTCTACAAATGCAAAAGACAATATTGTTGCACAGGTTTGGTAATCAAAATCATGGTAAAAACTCATCATCCAATATCTATAGGAGACACACTTCCTTGTCCAGGTATTTCAGTTTTCAATTGTTAGGTTATGCACTTCCTAACTTGAACTTTCACTCCTAAAAGATGCACTTTCTAGTCGAGTCATTCCAGTTATCCCCTAGGAGACACATTTCTTTGTTTGGGTATTTCAGTTTTTAATGGTTAGGTGGTGCACTTCCTAAATAGAACCTTTATTGCTAAAAGCTGTGCTATCTAGTTGGGTTCTTTCATTTTCTCCTAGAGGACATACTTTCTAGTTGAGTCATTTCAGTTAATCCATAGGGGATACACTTCCTTGTTTGGTTGTTTCAAGTGTCGTTTGTTAGGTGATTCACTTCCTAACTCAAACCTTTACACCTAGAAGATGTATTTTCTAGTCGAGTTCTATTGCTTACTCCTAGAAGGCACACTTTCTAGTTGAGTCATTTCAATTAACCCTTAGGAGATGCACTTTCTTATTTGGGTGTTCAAGTGTCATTTGTTAGGTAATTATAATGACCCGGGAGTATACCTTGGACACCACATGATACTTATGGTCCTATGAGACCACAAGCTAACCCATAAGTTGGTACCTACTGTGAGCACCGATGGTACCTGCTGCGAGCACCAAATAAAACTGATAAACAACATATACGAAATTTTAACTGAAACACCATAAGGTTTTAATAACTAAAATTAAAAGTTAATCATGGTTTAAAATGTCTGGAAACATAATGATAAAATAACTGATAATCACAGCTGAAAACTGACCAACTGTCTATACTAGTCTGAAAGCCTTTACACTGTTTGACTGTGGAGTTGATGGGACAAGCCCCCAACTAACTCCGACCAACTAAATAATTGAACTACTGACATAACTGAATAGAAGATAACTCGTCCTCAAAGGAAGAGGACTCACCATGGCTGCTGCTGCTGATGCACTGTAAAATCTAAGTATGATCGGGAATCCTAGTGTCTGAACCTATGATATAAGATATCGTAGCGCAAGAAAATGAGTATACGATCAGAACTTTTAAATGTACTGGTATGCTAAATAAGGTTAGGATGACATGCACGGGTTCAAGTTCATGAGTAATAACTAACTAAATATATAGCATGAGGTACTGAGTAATGATGCATGAAAGATGTAAAGACTGATAATGCATGACCACGCATAAAACAAGTACTGAAGTAGCCTGTAAACTGAGATACTAAAATCTGATAGCTGTAGAACTGGTAAAGTATATACTATGGTCAAGCAAGATTGAACTGAGTTGTGAGCTTAGTACTAAAACTGAAACTGTGTGAGCATTTATCTAACCGACATGCCCCAATATAACTGATTGGGCTCCAACCTGTAACCCTAGTTGGAAGGGTGTTAGTATCTTGCCATAGGTTACTAACAATTGCTGAGTCAACCCTAATCTGGCAAGAATACTAATGATATATATACATATATATATATACACGTCAACCCTAAACTAGCAGAAAGACATATCAACCTATGCTGGCTACATAGTTCTGTAACTCAGGGACTTCTACTAAGGGTCACACCCTAAAATAGAAGGAATGCCCCCATCCCTAGGTTTGCTCGGTGTTGAATCCTACTCCCAATTAAGATGACACTGATCATTAAACTACGCTAAGCTTGACTGAACTCACATTGACTATGTTAACTGACTAAGTATCACTACTCATGATACGACTTGGACCTTTCTATAACTACTAAAAGCTAAGTAAATAGTTAAATTTTGAGTATTATAAGCCCCAAGACTCGATATCTTTGACAATAGGACCATACCACAAATTTAAAAGCATAGAAAATAGTCACAATTCAACTCTCACTCATCTAGACATTTTATCAAACACTTGAAAGGCATAACCTTGTATATGGGAATGAACAACATGCTAACATATCATGACTTCAACAATAAATTCACTATGTAGGTGTTCAACATGATACATACATCAATCAACATAAACATTAGTTTATTCCACATGAAATTCATATATTATTAACATGACACCCAAACAACAACACATACATGGACATAATATGATTTAAAATATGCGAACTTGTAACTTAAGCTTTGAAAAAGATTCTTGGAATCCAAAGGTTGGAAGGGACCCTTGGATGAATACTTAACATACCTTATTAGTTGAATTCGTATGGGTTGTTGGCGATTTCTTGAAGCTTGAACTTGGACTTAAAGAAACTAGGGCTTTGTTCTTTAGAGAATATGTGAAAAGACGAGTGAATTTGCCTCTTTTGGATCCTTAAGTTAGTGTTATGGACCACTTATATAGGGAAAAAGACCCAAATGCCCTTAATGACATATATTTAAATTACTGAACGAGGACACCCAACGCGGCTCGACCCTTGGTTGGGTTAAGCAGCTATTGCGACGTGATCCCTGGCTGGGTTAAGCAGCCGTCATGGCGCGACCCTGAGCCTGGGTTAACTAGCCCTTGCGGCGTGGCCATATCATGACTCTGTACTATTTTGGACGTCCAAACTCACCCTTAAACTGGTCCAAAAAATTCAAAACTCACCCGAGATGACCTATAAGTAACCCTGATCATGAATCAATTTTGAACTCAACATTTTAAGGCCGGGAAGGTCGAATTAAAATTTATCAAAGTTGAGAGGACAAAATAAGACTAAGCCTCTAGCACTTAGCTAACTTGTCTAAGTCTTGGACCCTTTTAACATGTAATACAAGGCTGAAATGGACTAGAATCTTATGGGGTATTACAATATCTCCCCCTTAGAAACATTTGTCCTCGAATGAGACTAATTAAGCTGAGAGGTACTGAGGTACTAGGATTACATGCGAATATGCATGACTGAAACGTGACTACATGACTGAGCCTGAAACATGGTGACTGACCGAAATGATTTGTGAATGCATGAATGACATGAGAATATTATGCAACTAGAGCTGAATATAAAGTAGAATTAATTTGAGGAAGACTGTTACCTTAGGTTGAGTCTTAGTTTATGGAGAAGAGATGCGGGTACTTGGTTCACATGTCTACTTTTGCATCCTAAGTAGCTCCCTCAATGGATTGGTTTTGCCAAAGAACCTTGACTAAGGAAACTTCTTTGTTCCTTAGTCTGCGAATCTGATGGTCAAGAATTTTGATTGGAACTTCTTCGTAAGAAAGACTGTTCAGAACTTCTACACTTTATAAAGGAACAACTACAAATGGATTACCAATACACTTCTTTAATAAGGAAACATAAAACACTAGATGCACTGATGCCAAATCTGCAGGAAACTCAAGCTCATACACTACATTCCCAAAAAGACTCAAGATCTTGAAAGGGCCTATATATCGTGGACTAAGCTTCCCCTTTTTGCCAAATCTCTTCATTCCCTTTATGGGAGAGATTTTGAAATAAATTAAGTCACTAATCTCAAACTCAAGGTCTCTCCTCCTTACATCAACATAGGATTTCTGTCTGCTTTGGGCTATCTTAAGACTCTCCCTCATCAACTGGACTTTTTCTAACACATCAAACACTAAATTGGTCCCTATCGATGCGGCCTCTCTTACCTCAAAACACCCAATTAGAGACTTACGTCTCCCCCCATAAAGAGCCTCAAATGTAGCTACCTAAATACTAGAATGATAGCTATTACTATATGTGAAGTATATCAAAAGTAAGTTATTATCCCAGCTACCTTTAAAATCAAGGATACACGCTCTCAATATATTTTCTAGGGTCTGAATCATCCTCTCTGCTTGACCATCCATCTGAGGGAAAAAGGCTGTACTGAGGTGAGCTTGGGTACTAAGACCCTTCTGGAAGGCTTTCGATAAGTAAGAGGTAAACTGAGTACCTCTATCCAAAATGATGGATAATAGAATACCATGCATCCTAACCAAATCTCTAAGGTAGATCTTGACGTAATCCTCAGCTGAATAGGAAGTATGGTTTGGTAAGAAATGGGCTGACTTGGTCATCCTGTCCACAATGATCCAAATTTAATCATGCTAACTATGAGTATGAGGCAAACCATCACAAAGTCTATGTTCACTTCTTCCACTTCCAAGGGGGGATACTGAACTCCTGTACAGAACCACTAGGAATTTGTTGCTCAATCTTAACCTATTGGTAAGTAGAGCACTTAGCTATAAACTCTGTAATGTTTTTCTTCATCCTAATCTACCAATATATCTCTCACAAATCACGGTACATCTTAGTGGCCCCTGGATGAATAGAGTAACGCGCACCATACATTTTTGCAAGAATCCACTGCCTCAGGTCATCTACACATGGCACACACAGTCTACCTTGGCAATGCAACACATCATCTTCCCCTTGGGAGAAAACCTCTACTTTTTGATCTCTGACAGACTTCGTCAACCTAACCAAACCAGAATCTATATCCTAGTTTTCTTTCACTTCGACAACTAAAGAAGATTTTGAACTATTTTGCACCCACACACAACCCTTGACTGAGTTAACCAGATTGATTCCTAGTCTAGAAAGCTGATGAACTTCCTGAACTAACTTCTTCATATTATTTTCAATGTGAGCAATGCTACCCATGAATAACCTACTGAGGGCATCTTCCACTATATTGGCCATTCTCGGATGATACAAAATATTTATGTCGTAGTCTTTCAACAACTCTAACCACCTTCTCTGGCGCAAGTTCAAATCTTTCTGTAAGAATACATACTACAAGATCTTATGGTATGTGAACACATCAACATGCACCCTATACAAAAAATACCTCCAAATTCTTAAGGCAAACACAACAGCTGTTAGTTCGAGATCATGGGTAGGGTAATTCTTTTTATGAGGTTTAAGTTATCTGGAGACATAGGCTATAACCTTACCTTTCTGTATCAAACCACACCCTAAACCAACTCTAGAAACATCACAGTACATAACAAACTCATTTAAACTATATGGTAGTGTTAAGACTGGGGATGTGGTAAGTCGAGTCCTAAAATCCTTAACACTCTTTTCACAAGCATCTGACCACTGGAACTTGACTTTATTCTAAGTCATTTGGACATGGGTTATGCAATAGATGAAAATCCTTCAACAAACCATTGGTAATAGCCAGCCAAACCCAAGAAACTCCTAATATTTGACGAAGAGATGGGTTTAGGCCAATTTTTTACTGCTTCTGACTTTTAAGAATCAACTCTAATGCTATTATCAGAAATAATGTGACCAATAAAAGCTACTAACCTTAGCCAAAATTCACACTTACTAAATTTGGCGAACAACTGTTGGGCTCTAAGAGTCTATAATACTATTCCGAGGTGGTCTGTATGATTGTTTTCATTATGGGAATAGACAAGAATGTCATCGATGAAGACTATGATGAACATGTCTAGGTACTATTTGAACACTCAGTTCATCGAGTCCATAAAGGCTGCTGGGGCATTTGTGAGACCGAAGGGCATGACTAAAAACTCAAAGTGACCATATCGGGTTTAAAAAGTTATTTTAGGAATGTCACACTTTCTTACTCTGAGCTGATGTTATCCAAATCTGAGGTCTATCTTAGAAAAGTATCTGGCACCCTGAAGTTGGTCAAACAAGTCATATATTCTGGAAAGTGGGTATTTATTCTTTATTGTAACTTTGTTTAACTAACAGTAGTCGATGCACATCCTAAGAGAACCATCTTTCTTACGCACGAATAAGACTGGTGCGCCCCATGGGGAAATGTCGGTCCTGATGAATCCCTTATCTAAGAGGTCTTTCACCTATTCTTTCAACTCTTTGAGTTTGGCTGGAGCTATTCTGTATGGCAAAATAGAAATAGACTGAGTATCTAGAAGAAGGTCTATTCCGAAGTTAATTTCCCTTTCAGGAGAAACTCCAAGAAGATCTTCAGGGAACACATTTGGAAATTCCTTTGCTACTAGAACTGACTCAAGATTGGGAGTCTCGAAACTAGAGAATTTGACTCGTACAAGATGATAGACACATCCCTTGGATATCATTTTTCTCGCTCTAAGGTATGAAACAAGTTGGCCCCTAGGCACTGTAGTACTAACCCTCTACTCAAGGACTGGTTCATTTGGGAACTGGAAATAGATAATTCTATTCCTACAATCAACTAAACTATAACATGAATAAAGCCAATCCATGCCGAGAATGATGTCAAAATTAGTCATATCTAACTCCACAAGATCTACAGAATTGACTTTCTGGGATATTGTGATCGGACAGTTCTGGTATACTATCCTTACCACAATAGAGACACCTACTTGGGTAGACACTGAGCAATGCTCTGTTAAGGTTTTGGGACTGACTCCGAAGTTGACTGCTATATAAGGGGTTACAAAAGAAAGAGAAACTCTAGGGTCAAGCAAAGCATAAAACTGTAAATAAAAGACTTGCAACGTACCAGTAACCATATCAGGTAAACTTTCTTGATCCTATCGGGACTGAAGTGCATAGAGCCTATTTGGTTGCTATCCACTGGTGGCACGATTGTGCTGATATGGGTGACCGAACTGACCTGAGGGACGATTGTGTTGACTCTGCGGACCTACCTGTGGACATTCTTAGATTCTATGACCTAGCTTTCCACACCCAAAACATATATCGCAGCCAGCTCTGCAAACACTCTGGTGGTTCCTACTATATTTCTGGCAAAAAAGGATTTGCTCGAGCACTATTCACTCTACCATGAGACTTAGAGCCTGGTGCCCTATCCTTGTTGTCATTCTTGAATTTAAGCATTGGTGCACTAGCCGAAGACAGAGATGGGACTGAAGATTTTGGGCGGAACTGAGGATGATAACCACCCTATGGCTTCGGCTGAGTAAAATTAAAGCTACCTATTATAGCCCTCTTGTTCTCCCTTTCTTTTAATCTTTTCCTTCTCTATCTACTGCGTATGGACCATCAATCTAGACAAGTCCATCTCCTTGATCAACATTGCGGTCCTACACTCCTTGACCACAGTATCAGATACCCCAGACTCAAACTTGCTCAACCTAGACCTGTTATCAGCTACTGCATGAGGAGCATACCTTGCTAGCTGAGTAAACTTGAGGGAATACTCTTTCACACTCATATTTCCCTATTTTGGATTAATAAATTTTAACACCTTAGCCTCACTCAACTTTAATGGGAAGAATCTATCTAAGAATGCAGTAACAAACTTCTCCCATTCTATGGGTCCAGCTTCCGTGCCCCTATCCCCTTTTCATTGCTTAAACTAAGTATAAATTATATCTTGTAATTAGTAAGCAGCTAGTTCAGCAGTCTCACTGGAAGTCACCCCCATAATGTCTGTTACCTTCTATACCATGTCTAGGAATTTTTGTGGATCTTCTTCAGACTTAGATGCCGAAAATAAAAGAAGGTTTATTTAGGTGAAGTCCTGAATCCTGGCTGCGCTAGTATTATTCACTGGGTTGGACTGAACAGAAGCTGGCCACATATTTTGGGCTTCTACGGAGTGAGATAGAGTGGTGAATGTAGCTCTAAACTCTACATGAGAAACATATAGGGGATCTTCCTAAATGGGTGGAGGTGCTGGCTGGTGTCCGGTTCTTCTTCCATTAGTCTTTCTGGGAGACACATTCTGTAAATGGAAGGAAAAGTTAAATTAGAAAGAGAGTTTGACTTGAGATCTTGCTCATTCGCACGATATGAACACTAAAAGAAGGGAAATATTTCTTAAAACAACTTTAGCCTCTTACCCATAGGTATGGCGTGCTACACACCCATGCACAAGACTCTACTCGATGCGGCTTTCAAAATACCTAGGATGTGTTAAAACCTTAGGCTCTGATAAAAGATTGTAATGACTCAGGAGTACACCCTAGATTTTATACGGTGCTTACGGTCCCATGAGACCACATGCTAACCCATGAGCTGGTACCTGCTGTGAGCACTAAATAAAACTGATAAACAATATATGTGGAATTTCAAATAAAATTCCATAAGGTTTTAATAATTGAAATTAATACTAAATCGTGGTTTAAAACAGCTGGAAACATACTAATAAAACAACTGATAATCACAGCTGAAAACTGACCAACTGTCTGTTCTAGTCTGAAAGCCTCTAAACTATCTGACTGTAGAGTTGATGGGATAAGCCTCTCTGACCGACTAAATAACTAAACAACTGACATAACTAAATAAAAGATAACTCATCCTCGAAGAAAGAAGACTCACCATGGCTGCTGCTAATGATGAACTAGAAAATCTAAGTACGATTGGGAATCCATGCATCTGAACCTATGATGTAAGACATCATCGCATAAGAAAATGAGTATGTAGTCAGTACTTTTGAATGCACTGGTATGCTAAATGAGGTTAGTCTAATATGCACAGGTTCATGTTCATGAGTAATAACTGACTAAATGTATAACATGAGGTACTGAGTAATGATGCATGAAAGCTGTAAAGACTAATAATACATGACCACACATAAAACAAGTACTGAAGTAGCCTGTAAACTAAGATACTGAAATCCAATAGCTGTAGAACTGGTAAACTCTATGCTATGGTCAAGCAAGGCTAAACTGAGTTCTGAGCAGAGTAATGAAACTTAAATTGTGGGAGCTTTCATCTAACCGACTTGCCCTAATATAACTAATTGAGGTCCAACCTGTAACCCTAGTTAGAAAGGTGTTACTACTGTGCCACGGGTTATTAACAATAGCTGGGTCAACCCTAATCTGGCAGGTAGACTCACGATATATATATATATGTATATATATATATATACCCTAAACTGGCAGAAAGATATATCAACCTACGTTGGCTATGTAGTATTGTAACTCAGGGACTGCTACCAAGGGTCATACCCTAAACTGGAAGGAATTCCCCTATCCCTGGGTTTGCTCGGTGCGAAATCCTACTCTCAACTGAGATGATACTAACCACTAGACTGGGCTAAGCTTGACTGAACTCACACTGACCATGTTAACTGATTGAGTATCATTGTTCATGATATGACTGGGACCTTTCTATAACTACTGAAAACTAAGTAAACAACTAAATTTTGGGTATTATAACCCCTAAGACTCAATATCATTGACAATAGGACCATACCATAAATTAAAAAGCATAGCAAATAGTCATAATTCAACTCTCACTCATCTAGACATTTTATCAAACACTTGAAAGGCATAACCTTATATGTGAGAATGAACAACATGCTAACATATCATGACTTCAACATTCAATTCACAATTTAGGGGTTCAACATGATACATACATCAATCAACATACGCATTAGTTTATTCCACATGAAATTTATATATTCTTAACTTGACACCCAAATAATAACACATACATGGACATAATACGATCTAAATTATGCGAACTCATAACTTAACTTTGAAAAAGGTTCTTAGAATCCAAGGGTTGGAAGGGACCCAAGGATGAACACTTAACATACCTTAGTAGTTGAATTCGTATGGGTTGTTGGAGATTGATTGAAGATTGAACTTGGACTTAAATAAACTATGGCTTTGTTCTTGACAGAATATGTGAAATGAAAAGTGAATTTGCCTCTTTTGGATCCTTAAGTTTGTGTTATGGAACACTTGGGTGAGGGAAAAATACCCAAATACCCTTAATGACACATATTTAAATTGCTGAATGGGGCCACCCATCACGACACGACCCCTGGCTGGGTCAAGAAACCATTGTGGCACGAACCCTAGCTGGGTCAAAAAGCCAACGTGGAGTGACCCTGAGCCTAGGTCAACTAACCCTTACGACAAAGACCTATCGCGACCCTCTGCTATTTTGGATGTCCAAACTCACCTTTATGCTGGTCCAAAAAATCCAGAATTTTATGAATTTGATGATCAAGAATTTCAACTGGAACTTCTTCGTAAGAGAGGTTTTTATGAACATCTACACTTTCTAGAGGAACAACTACAACTGGATTACCAACACACTTCTTTAATAAGGAAACATGGAACACTGGATGCACTGATGCCAAATCTGCAGGAAACTCAAGCTCATACACTGCTTTCCTAAAATGGCTTAAGATCCTGAAAGGGCCTACATATCGGGGACTAAGCTTTCCCTTTTTGCAAAATCTCTTCACTCCCATCATGGGAGAGATTTTCAAATAAACTAAGTCACTAATCTCAAACTCAAGGTCTCTCCTTCTCACATTAGCATAGGATTTTTGTCAGCTTTAGGATGTCTTAAGCCTTCCCTTGATCAACTGGACTTTCTCTAAAGCATCAAACACCAAATCAGGCCTTATCAACGTGGCCTCACCTAACTCAAACCAACCAAATAGAGACCTACATCTTTTCCCATAAAGGGTCTTAAATGGACCCATCTAAATACTGGAATGATAGCTATTATTATATACGAACTCTATCAAAAGTAAGTGATTAACCCAATTACCTTTAAAATCAAGGACATACATATTCAACAAGTCTTCTAGGGTTTGAATAGTCCTCTTTTATTGACCATTCATCTGAGGGTGAAAGGATTAATGAGGTGAACTTAGGTACCAAGACCCTTCTGGAAGGCTTTCCAAAAGTGAGAGGTGAATTGAGTACCCCTATCAGAAATGAAGGACAACAGGACTCCATGCAATCTAAAAAATTCTCTAATATAAAGCTTGGCATAGTTATCGACTGCATAAAAGGTATTGACTGGCAATAAATGGGCTGATTTGGTCATTCTTTCCATAATAACCCAAATTAAATCATGCCGGCGACGTGAACGAGGTAAACCTATCACAAAATCCATGTTCACCACTTCCCATTTCCAAGTGGGGATGCTGAACTGCTACATGGTGCCACTAAGCTTTTGGTGCTCAACCTTGACCTACTAACAATTAGAGCACTTAGCTACAAACTCTGCAATATCCTTCTTCATAGTACAACACTAATAGATCTTCCACAAATCATAGTACATCTTAGTGGCCACTGGATGAATAGAGTAATGCACACCATATGATTTTGCAAGAATCTTCTACCTCAGGTCGACTACACATGGCACACACAGTCTACCCTGGCAACGCAACACACCAAATATCCCTTGGGAGAAAACCTCTACTTGTTGATCTCTGATTGACTCCTTCAACCTAACTAAACTAGATTCCATATTCTGATTTTCTTTCACTTTGGAAACCAAAGAATGTTCTGAACTATTTTTGGAAAACCCCACAAAATCCAGAGCTTAATTCAGTCTATTTAAGTTTGTTAAGGGGGTCCCATACTTAGAAGGTTCTATCTAAGTTTCCAAAATTAGTTTATTTTAGCCTTTGAAAGTTTAGAGTGTTATTTTGTGACTTTAATGTCCTTTAATGGTCCGTATTCTTTCAAATTCATGACCAAGAAGGTTAATAGGTGTTTTCGGACAAGTTTTGAATTTTTTAGAACTAGTTTAGACCACGTTTGGTTGCCCAAAATAGTGGACCAACGCAATCTTGGCGTGCCACATGGCAATTGCATTTGTTGATATTGTTGCAGGTTACCAGGGTCAAAGTACTGAGACTCGATGCGATGATGGAGAGATGCATTGACTATCGCATCGATTCCATCAATGTATTGCATCGATAATAGTGTCAATGCTGAATTTTAGTCATTAAATGTCCATATTTTTAAGGGCAAAAGGGTCAATTTCCCACCCCTATATAAGTCTAAAACATGGGATTTAGCCCTAATTCAACCAAAATATAGTGTCTCGCTCAAGTTTCTCTCAAGAACAAGTTAGGATTTTCAATTAAGGATTTAAATTCAATACTCAAATTCAAGAATTTCTCCGTCAATCTTCGTATGATCAAGAACTAAGGTATGCATACAGTTCATTCATGGATTTCTTTCATCCATGAATCCCAAGAATCAAGTTTTAAACTATGAATTCTGATATTCATGTCATGGATTGATTATGTTTATGTGGTTGTTGTTGTACGATTTCCAAGTTGGAATCTTTATTTGTTTTATGAAACTAAGTTAGCATGCAAGTCAAAAACTCTGAACTTAGTTGGTTATGGTGTGTTAATTTGATGATTATGACTATGCCCTAAGTGGTGCATGTAAGGTTTTTGATAAAATGCCTAAAAGAATATAAATTATGCATTATAGCTTAATTGTGACTCAAACGATAAATACATGTTTTACCCTTATGTTTAAATGACTCCCATGCTATTGATGTGCATTGTAGATGTTTTTTGGAATGCTCATGATGTTAGAGTATGAAATTATGACATGATTATATGCATTCCTATCTACGTACAACATTATGATAACTATGTGCTTCATGAAATCCCCAACTTATTGTATGATGAATTGTTGATATTGGTCATGTGTTCAAGAAGGGTCAAGTCTTCTCAGTTTCATGCTATTGAGTCCTGGGGGTACTTGTACACTACAATTTAACTGTGTGCCTAGAGCCAATGTGAGTTTTCATGATACTCTCAGTTAAGCCATGATCATTAGAATTCAGTCAGTCTCATGACTCAGGAAAATTCAATGAATTCAGTATCAGTCTAGTCCTACTCAGTAACCTCAGTAATCTCAGTAATCTCAGTAACCTTAGTAACCTCAGTGATCTTAGTAATATCAGTAATCTCTATAATCTTCATAATCTCAGCAATCCTAGTCATTTATTAGATCTTAGTAGTAATCCATCAGTCAACAGAATTTAGTGAACCCAGTTCAAATTAGTTATACAATACGATCAGTAATAGTTATGTTCAGTTAAATTAGTTCAGTGTCTTTTTAGTTGGGAGTAGGATTCAGGACTGAGTGAACCCAAGAATGAGGGCTCACCTATCAGTCAGTAGAGGGTGTGATCCTTAGAATCAATCCTTGCATTCCAAAACTACATAAACAGCGTAGGTCGAGATGTACCCCTATGAGTCTAGGAACTATACATCTCTTTTGAGTTTTTCCTTATAAGAGGGGTTGATGAAAGTGCTCCCTATTAGAGAGGGTTTACTCACAGCTTGTCTTTACCTTAGCATGGTACTGACACCCTTTTAGCTGGGGTTATAGGTTGGACCCCACCTGTTTAGATTTGGGGCATGTCGGTTAGATGATTACCTCACATAGTCTCAGTTTTAGATTCAGTCTCAGTAATAAAACTCAGCTAGTTCCATCAGAATCAAGACAGTCAGATACAGTCATCCGGCTCAGTCTAGAACTTAGATAGTTCTTTAGATTCAGGACTGTCAGATACAGACACCTAGTCTAGTAAAAAACTTAGATAGTTTTTCAGTATCAGTATACTCAGTTATCAATTATCAATAATATTATACCAGTAACCTCAGATTTCAGTTACTTATAAACTCCATAATTCATATTATCAACAGACTTAGTTATTCAGTATCCCAGTATTAGTAAAATCAGATGTCAGTACATCAGTATTCAGTATTGTTATGACCTCAGTTCCAATTTATGTATTCATGCATGTATTTTTCATGCGTTCATGTTCATGTCACCAGTCAGTTATTATTGTTCATGCATATGAACCCTTGCATTCAGCCTACCTCACTTGCATACCAGTATATTTAATTATACTAAAGCATTTACGCTATGGTGTTTTATACCATAGGTTTAGAAGAATGAGCTCCCGAGCATCCTTAATAGATCAAACGTTCAGCAGCCATACTAGCAGTGAGTCCTCATCATTAGAGGATAGCATGATTATTTTAATTACTTTATTATTTCCATAGTTCGAAGTTAGTTGGGAACATGTCCTATCAACTCCACAAATTTCAGATAGTTAGAGGCTTTTAGACTACAACATGTTTCAAATAATTTATTTTAGTTTTGGGTATTGTTATACCCCATTATAGATATTGTTTTATATTCAGTATTAGTTTAGTTTTGAACTTATGGCCTTACAGCTTATATTCTGCATATTTATAGTATATTATTTAGTGCTCAGTTATAGATATCAGGAATGGGTTAGCTTGTGGTCCTTTGGGGTCATGAGCATCGTGTAACATTTTGGGTAACAGATTCGGGGCTTTACAAACTTGGTATCAGAGCCTAAGGTTAACAGTATCCTAGGAAGTCTGAAAGCCACATCTAGTAGAGTCTTGTACATGGGTGTGTTGTGCACTATACTTATGTGTAGGAGGCTATGAGATGTTTTAGGAACAGTTTCCCTTCTTTCTTAGTCTAATCCAATTTTTCCTCTCACTTACAGAATATGCCTTTCAATAGGGCTAGTGAAAGAAGAATCGGTAATCAGTCAGCACCTCTGCCCGTTCAGGTAGATCCCCTGGACGAGCATATTTTCTATGCAAAATTTAGGACTACATTTACTACTCTAGCCAATTCAGTCACAACTCAAAATGAATGGCCAGCTGCTGTTCCAGCCAACCTAGTTGCCAATTTAGCTGCAGCCAGGATTCAGTACTTCACTCGAATGAATCCTCCCTTATTCTCAGGTTCTAAGTGTAAAGAGGATCCACAAGAATTCCTCGACCAGGTTCAGAAAGTTACAGACATCATGGAAGTGACTTCTAGTGAGAGTGTAGAGTTAGCCGCTTATCAGCTACAAGATGTAGCCCATACATGGTTTAAATAGTGGAAGGTAGACAGGGGTACAGATGCAGAGTCCATAGAATGGGAAGGGTTTTCTACGATCTTCTTAGATAGATTCTTTCCCCTAGAGTAGAAAGAAGCCAAAGTGTTAGAGTTCGTCAATCTCAGACAAGGTAGCTTAAGTGTAAAAGAATACCCCCTCAAGTTCACCCAGTTAATCAGGTACGCTCTCCATGTAGTAGTAGATAGTAGATCCAGAATGAGTAAGTTTGTTCTGGGATATTAGGTAGAGTGGTTAAGGAGTGCAAGACTGCAATATTGATTAAGGATATGGACATATCTAGGCTTATGGTTTATGCTCAATAGATTAAGGAGCAAAAACTTAAGAAGAAGAAGGGGGAAAATAAGAGAGCCAGAACTAGTAGTTATAGTTTTTCTTAGCCAGGGTCGCAGAGTGGTAACCGTTCTCAGCATAGCCAGAAGTTTTTAGTTCTAGCTCTTTCCCCAGCTAGTGCTTTAGTTCCTAAGATTAGAAATGGTAGAAAAGATAGGGTACCAGGCTCCAAATCTCAGAATAGTGCAAGAATTATTTACACTCATCCGCTTTGCAAAGAGTGTGGTAAGCATCATAAGGGTATATGTAGAACCAATAGTGATGTGTGTTTAAGATGTAGCGAGTCAGGTCATAAGGTCCGAGATTGTCCTAGGCCTGGACCTAGAAGCAAGCACGATCATCCTTCAGCTCAGTACGATCGCCCGAATCAACAGGGTGCCAGTTCCAGCTTTATCAGTGGGCAACGCCCAAACAGACTCTATGCATTTCAGTCCCGACATGGTCAGGAAAGTCCTCCTAGTGTAGCCAATGGTATGTTGCAGATCCCTCATTTACATGTTCATGTTTCTTCAGATTTAGAAGCTTCTTTTTCTTTTGTAACTCCTTTCATTTACATGTTCATGTTTCTTTAGATTTAGAAGCTTCTCACTAGTCTCTACCCTAGTGAGACAGTTTAACACAACCTGATAGGTATTTAGAAACTGTCCGGTTACGATATCTCAGAAATTCAGGCCTTCAGATTCTAGTAGTAATGGTAGTATGTGTAGAAAATCAATAAAGGAAGATGATTTCCGACCCACTCATACCTTAGTGCAAAGTTTTGTACTTTAACCCTCCCAATACTTATGCATGCTTTACGGTTCAGTCCCACAAATACAACATATATCCATGCATTTTTCATAGAATAGTGTGTGTTTTAAGTTCTTCGCATGAGAAGTCTAAGTTCATCCAATATTCTGAATCATGTCCCATGAACACAGAAATTCCAGACTCAGATCATGCAGCTAATGACTCATGCACTTATGTCATGCTTTACACTATGCTTAGCCCATAAGATTTTTGACTTCACTCCTAGTGTTTAGTCAAACTCAGATTATGCCATATATACCCTCAGTTTAAATCTCTTAATGAATTTGTAGTGTTAATGTTCCATCCCGCAGGCCTCAGTTACAGTGTCAGTTCAGCTATCAGTTACTTAGCCATCAGGATCCAGTACTCCTGTACTAGTGTAAACCTCAAATATAGAAAACCAGCATTCTGTCTCAGTTACAGTCTTAGTTATGGTTATAATCTCAGTTCTTATCCTAGTCTAGTCAGATCATAAACTCAGTTCACTTTCAAGATTACCCGACCATAGCATATGGCCATAAGTTATTCAGTCATTGGTATTTTAGTGCCTCAGTTTACAAAATGTTTCCAAATCATGTTGGATGCTTGGTCTTGCGTTCTTAAGGTAATACAATTTTTCACTCATTACCTTTTATGTTTCATACTCTATAGTCTAAGTCTAGCCTTTCAGGATAAGTACAATTCAGCCTTACAAACCTAGTAGTCAGCTATCAATCATTCTGTTAATTAGATAAGTTAGTATATTTATGAATTCGTGCTCAGCACCCACGTGAATCTTTTGAGTAGTCTCAGTTGCAGTGCTTAAGTCTTAGTCACTTTATCTTAGACGATGTTTCATAGGCCTTGTCTCCTAATACAAGAATCTCAGCCATCTAGCGATCTCCTATTCTGATATCCTGCTCAGATTAGGCCAAGATTCACTATCTCCCTTCAGTCACTAAAACTCTATAGAAAAAGTGTTATAGGAATGCTACAGTCAAGTAGAAGTTTCTAGTATGAGATAGTTAAACAGCCAGTAATTCAGTTTAGCAGCCACTAGACAAGTTTTGATGGTGTGTTTTCCATCTTTCCATTTGGTTGCACTATCTAGAGTCTCATAAATGTGATCATTCTAATATGGACTAACTAGGTAGTTGCATGTTCAGCCCAGTTTATGTATCATCTCTTAGTTTTAGATCTCAGATATTCAGATAGAAGGTGCCTCGTGCATTGCCACAGTTTTCCTCATAGTTCAACAAAGTTAGCCATTATTTTTCAAGGGACATAGTTCCCCTAAGAGGAGATACACTATAATTCCCCAAACCTTAATGACATAAACATTCCACTCTCTCTTTTTGTAATGAATCCAGTTTGGGGTAAGGGGTACTCATGAGTTGACCCTCAAACTCCGATCTTGGCCGTAAGCCACATATTCAAGGTACTCAATTTAGATCACGATATCCAACTCATGTATAGCATTTCAGACTCAGCTACATTCACGTGTTTTCGCTCATGCATATCTAGTAATTAATTTTAGGCTCATTAGCATTTTCATTTTAAGGAAACAGTCTCCGTTGAACTTATACAATTTCTTGCTCAAATTTCCATGATAAACTTGGTATCAATTACCATTGCATATTCAGTCATGCATTCATATGTCAGATCAGTCATGTATTCATGCATTAGATATGTATGTTCAGTGTAATATATTCAGCTTATAGGTCATGCCATTCATGAAATCATGCATCAAATATTCATGCTCAGAACAAATCTCAGCAAATCAGTAATGTCAGCCATGTATTTATGTTTCAGTTGTTCATGTTCAGCATGTACTTCAGCTTATCATTTCCCCCCATCTAAGTCAGTCTCATTCGAGGACGTATGTTCCCAAGGGGGAGATATTGTAAGACCCCACAAAATCCTAAGCTTAATTCAGTCCATTTATGCTTGTTAAGGGGGTCCCATACTTAGAAGGTTCTAGCTAAGTTGTCAGACTTAGTTTATTTTAGCCTTTAAAAGTTCGCAGTCTCATTTCATGACTTTAATTTCCTTTAATGGTCCGTATTCTTTCTAATTCATGACCAAGAAGGTCAATAGGCGTTTTTAAACAAGATTTGAATTTTTTGAACTCGTTTAGACCACTTTCGGAAGCCCAAAATAGTGGACCAAAGTGATCTTGTCGTGCCATAACACCAATCGGGTTGGAATATATTCTTGTAGGTTGCTAGTGTCAAAGTACTGAGACTCGACATGATGATGGCGTGATGCGTCAACAATCCGTCGATAATAGCGTTGATGCCCAATTTCACTAATTAAATGTCCATATTTTTAAGGGAAAAAAGGTCAATTTCCCACCCTTATATAAGTCTAAAACACGAAATTTAGCCCCAATTCAACCAAAATATAGTGTCTCTCTCAAGTTTTTCTCAAGAAAAAGTTAGGATTTTCAATTAAGAATTCAAATTCAATACTCAAATTCAAGAATCTCTCTGTTAATCTTCGTATAATCAAGAACTAAGGTATGCATAGTATTCATTCATGGATTTCTTTCATCCATGAAGCCCAAGAATCAAGTTTTAAACTATGAATTCTGATATTCATGTTATGGATTGATTATGTTTATGTGGTTGTTGTTGTACGATTCCCAAGTTGGAATCTTTATTTGTTTTATGAAACTATGTTAGCATGCAAGTCAAAAAATATGAACTTAGTTGGTTATGGTGTGTTAATTTGATGATTATGCCTATGCCCTAAGTGGTGTATGTAAGGTGTTTGATAAAATTCCTAAGAGAATAGAAATTATGCATTATAGCTTAATTGTGACCCAAACGATAAATACATGTTTTACCCTTATGTTCAAATGACTCCCATGCTATTGATATGCATTGTAAATATTTGTTGAAATGCTCATGATGTTAGAGTATGAAATTATGACATGATTATATGCATTCCTATCAACGTACAACCCCATGATATCCTATCAGCATTGGCGTCAGCCTTAACCAGGGAGTTGCAGTTTGAGGAGCTGTTCTGACAACGCCGGTGACGTGGTGTCAAAGTCGTGATAAGGCGTCAAGAATGGCGTCAGCCTTAAGCATAAAGTTAGTATAGGAAGAAGATCTCTGACGACGTCGGTGATACATCGTCAGATACCTGATATGGCGTCAGCCACATCGTTAGCCTGAGATAGAACCTTAAGGCAACTGACGCCTCTCTGACGCCATCCGTGATAGGGCGTCAACTTCTTGATGCGACATCAGCCTGGGCGTCACCTATTTCGGACAATTTTATTAATTTTGTTATTTTATTTCCTTAATTAGGCTTTAGTATAGATACCAACTTTTAGGATATTTTTGGGGGAATTAATAATTCATCTATCAGACATCAACTCTAAGAAGAGAGACACATATTTTTGCTCTTTTTCATAAATTATTCTTGTGCTTTCGTATCAACTATTTTTAGGGTTTCTACCTTGTGATTAAATCAGAGGAATTACTTGTTGTTTTCTACCCATTCGTAAGTTTATCATTATAATCATGAATTCAACTTGTTATTTCATTCATCAAATCATGAGCGGCTAATTTCATTAGCCGGAGTTATGGGATCCATGGATTAGGGTTTGATATGATACAAGGTGTTTAACAGATTCAAAGAGTAGTAAAACATCTTGAGATTCTATTTTTTTTAACTAAAATCTAGTGGTTGCAAACATTAGGTTATGCCTTAGGTTTTATTTGATTCTAACGGAGAAAAGGACTAGAGGACGTGAATTATCAATAGGGACTCAGAAGCTACCAATCTTCTGTTTAATGATTAATGCCGTAACTGGATTAATCTACCTAAGATAAAATTCTATTGGAAATAGATAAGTAATCTAAGTTTGAGAGAATTAGCTAATAAATTGTTTGGTGAGGTTGAGAGATAAGTCAGATAGTATAATCATCAGGGCTATCCTGCTGCTCTACTCATTCTGAGAATCTCTAGCATTACCTAGTATCTGTCAATTCCCAAAACCCTTGGTGAACATAGCTCTGGTTTCCCATTTATCTTGATTACAAACACTGAAGTATTGAAAGTGATATTTCACACACCGTAAACTTAAAACCCTATCTTTCGAAAGCAGTAAACTACCAGTAAAATATTTCGTAAACAAATTGAAGTTCACACCTTATTCCCTGTGGGATTCGACCCCAACCTAGTTGGATTTTATATTGACAATGATCGCTTACACCCATTCAAGAGTGTAATTTGAACGTTATCAACCGTCAACTGGTGTTATATCAAATAAAAATCTATCTGAGAGAAGCATTTAGCACCCTGAAGCTAGTAAAAAAGGTCACCAGATCTGGGGAGAGGTACTTATTCTTAATAGTGACCTTATTCTACTGGCGATAATCTATACATATATAGAGAGAACCATATTTCTTGTGCATAAAGAGTATGGGAGCACACCAGAGAGACACACTAGAACTAATGAAGCCCTTATTAAGAAGGTATTTTAAATGCCCTTTCAATTCCTTTAGCATTGCAGGAGCTATTCTATATGGGGGAATGAAAATAGTTTATGTGTCTGGTAATAGATCAATACAAGAGTCTGTCTCCCTATTTGGGGGAATACTAGGCAGATCAAAAAGAAAATTTCAGGGAACTCATTAGCCATTGGTATTGACTGAAAAGAGAAACTCTTAGCACTGAATCTTGGACCCTTATTAGATAGTATAAACAACCCTTAAATATAAGCTTATGGGCTCTAAGGTTTGATATGAATATCCACTTAGGTGATAAAGAATTTCCCTCCCATTCTATGACAGTTACATTAGGAAAATAGAAAGTGACCATCTTAGTCCTGTAATTTAAGGTAGCATAGAAAGAGTGAAGCTAATGCATCCCTAGAATCATATCAAAGTCTACCAGGTCAAGATCTATAAGGTATACCATAGTATTCCTAATGATAAATGGACACCACAAAATTCCTATAAACTTTTATAGCTACAATAGACTCACCAACAGAGGTCACAACTGAGAAGGGTTCAAAAATATTCTCAGGCTCAAAACAAAATTTCTCTACCATATATGGGGTCACATAAGATAGAGTAGACCTAGGGTCAATTAGCACATAAATATCATGAGAGAAGATATGTAACATATATGTAACAATATTAAGTGATACTTTTGAGTCCTTGTGAGTAGATAAGGCATACAAGGAGTTGCGACTACTGCCTACACCCAAAGTAGTACCCTTAACTAGAGGAGCTGACAGAGTAGCTTAGTCTTGGTGACCCTAAAACATCCTTTAGTCGAGGGACATTCTCTTTGAATTTGGATTGGCTAACTACAAATTTAGCAAGATCTACTACAAAAATAGCACTTCCCTGGGTGGTTCTTCCCACAGGTATTACAGTAAGGGTATGACTTGGAGGGTTGAGTCACTCTCCCTAAAGGCTGAGTGACCTAAATTCTCATCTCATTGTTCAGCTAAAAATATTGCTCGCCTAAAGATATAGGTACAGGAACACTAGCTGATGACTAAGCATTACCCTAAAATTTATTTTTGGACCATTTCTTGCCCTATTTTCCACCTTATTGCTGACTGATATCTTGATCTGCCAACCCAGCCCTCTTAGATTGCATATCTTCTATCTCTTCCTTATTCTTCTTCTCATCCTTTACCTTATTCATATACACTACTAACCTGGAGATATCTGTATCACTGTTCAGCATTACCCCCTAACATTCTAACTCTAAGTCATTAGAAAGACTGGATGAGAGCTTTATTATATAAGACCTCTTTTTGGACACCAATACTGGGTATAACAAGATAGCTGGGTGAACTTCAATGCATACTTTTTGAAACTCATCTTACCCTACTTTAGATTCTTAAATTCCTCAGCCTTAACTTTTCTTAACTCTCGAGGAAAGAAGTGGTGAGAAAAGTATCAGAAAACTATTCCCATATCTTAGGCTCTATATTTTTACCTCTTAACTCCTCTCACTCATCATACCACTGGTAAGATACCCCTTTCAATTGATAGGCTGTAAAATTTTACCCCTCTGTATCACTAGCATGCATGGCTCTAAATATTTTCTCTATATCATCCCAAACTTTTAAGGATCTACCTCTACCTTAGTACCTATAAGAGTAGGGGGATTCAGCCTCATGAATTGGCCAACCCTAGTGACCTCAGATGTTTTAGTGATAGAACCAATATTACCAAACTGATGGGGCTGCGATGCCATAAACTGAGAGAGCATATGAATAGACTAATGGAATTCAACATTGAACATCTATCCGTATATAGATAAAGTATAGTTGGTAATAACCTAAGGAACTCAAGGAGGACTAGTTAGGATAGGTGGAACCCAGGAGGAGTAGAAAATTCTAGAGTACGGGTACTGTATCGGGTCTTCATCCCATGTGTAGAGTAGACTTCCTCAGCATTCATCCTAGTAGGGATAGAGGTTCCAACTGGGTTTATATCATCATTGGATATTCAGGGAGGGATGATCTAAAATGCAGAAAGTTAGGAGTTAAAGGAATTTCCTTATAACTACTCCTTGGCACGAACTAGAACATGAGCAAAAGCAAACATTTATTAATCCCTTATAGCCTTCCCCTTATAAGTGTGCTAAGCTACACACTCATAAAATAAAATCTACTTGATATAGTTTCGTAAAAACTGAGGCCCTATTCACGATGGATACCCCAAGCCATGAAGCTCTGGGAGACCGTTTAGCATACTATCTTAAGCATAGCTCATATTTAACATAGGAAATTTAAAAGAGTTCAAGAAACCATATAATCAAACGATATCAATGAAGTAATAACAAAACAATAACCAAATTCAGTCTACAAAGTCTCTAGTCATGATTATCTACCTAAATCGGGATAAGGCCCTTAACCAGACTATAAATTGAAAGGTACTAAACATAGGAAGAAATGCATTCTGTAAAAATAAAGGTCGCACCAACTATAAATTTTGGATCACTCTACCACTATGTTGTTCCATGAGACTAAGCCTCAGAATCTACATTATGAGACAATGTAGCTAGTATAGGATTGTCGATAAATAGAATGCATTGGTATGTGGAACCATAAAAAATAATACACATTTCAAATAACATAACAAAAGCACAAAGGAAAACACTTTTTCAAAGCATACCTCAAAATTATAATACCCCGTACTTCTACCTAGCTTAAAAATCTTCCCAAAAATATTAAAGACTTGCTTTAAAGAATGAATCCACTTTTATACACATGGAATTTTTAAGATTTTGAATTTTTGTTGTATGGAAAATTGAATAAGATTTCCATTGATACCAAATTTGCCTAAATCAAGTATCGGAGTGGAAAGTTATGGCCAAAATACAGAAAGCAGTCTAAACTGCCCAGGTGTGATGAAAAGAGCCGACGGACCATTGATCTAGCAACGGGCTATCGCCCAAACAGTTCGCAACAGAGGTAGTGAATCGACCTTTTACCTAGCCACAATGTAATAGTCGATGGACCATCGAGCTACCGATGGTCCGTCGCCTAAACCATCGCAACCAAGGCAGAAAGACCACATTTTGGCCTAGTACGACGGGAAGGTCGATGGGCTATCGAGACAGCGATGGACCTTTACCCAAACCATCGAAGATCTTATTCAATAATTTAAAAGCCATATTTATAAGGGTGTTTGGGTCTTTTCCATCTTTTTCAACACCTAATTATACCAGGCCAAGGCTCATAACTTCATTATTCATCTACAACACTAAATTAGGGTTTCTCTCAAAGATTAATCCCCAAACATAAGATCCCAACCCTTATTCAAGAAACTAAGAGATTCAAGTTCTTCAAAACCAAGAACTTCAAGAAACTCACAATCAAGGTATGTCAAGTGTTGATTCATGGGTCGTTTTCACCCATGAAGCTTAAGAATATTTTTTCAAAATCCAAGATTTATGTATTTATGAGTGTTGATGATTTAGTTAATTTGAAATTCATGTTCATGTTGTTGTGGGGTTTTGATTCATGATATAAATAACATGTTCTAATGATTGATCCTAGTGTGTGATGATTTGCATAATATTAATGATAAACCCTTCAAATTGCAAATTTATTTATGCAACCATGATAATTAGATACATTGATGATAGTATAACCAAAGTATGCTCCCCATGTGTCTGATTAAGTGCCTATGTGAAGGAAAAAGTGCCATTATAGTATGATAGTATGAAATCCTCATTCATGTACAAGTTAATGTATTCCAAGGTGTTTGATGAAATGTCTTAGTCAATGAATTATGGATATATTTATAGCCATTGTTGTGTTTTCAAACTTGTGCCATTTACTTTTATGCTATCAGTCTTGGGGGAATTTATACACGATAATTTAGTTGTGTTCCTAGAGCTAGTGTCAGTTTTATGATAATCCCTGTCACACCATGATCAGTAGAATTCAGTCAGTTACATAACTCAGGAAAACTCAGAAATCTCATGAACTCAGTTAGTTAATAGAATTCAGTAACATTCTGTCAGTCCACAGAATTCAGTGAACTCAGTCTAGTTCATCTCAGTATAATTATTTCAGCGTCTATTTAGTTGGGAGTAAGATTCAGCACCTAGCAAACCTAAGGATGAGGGCACAGACTGACCGTTGAGGGTGTGACCCTTAGAAGTAATACTTGCGTTCCAAAACTATGTAGCGAGCATAGGTTGAGACATCAACATTGATAATTGAGGGTTGATGAGTTGGATTAACATAGCCAGTTGAGTGTCCCACTGTTCTCCTTTGGGGATACTGCCAGATGAGGGTCACTCACAACTTGTTCTTTACTAGTGGCATAGTATTGACACCTTCCATTAGGGTTATAGATTGGACCCCAACTATATACAAAAAAGGGGTATGTCGGTTAGATGACTACTTCCCATAGTCTCAGTCTTAGTCTCGGTAAAAGAACCTAGATAGTTCTTTAGATTCAGGACTATCAGATACAGTCATTGAGTTCAGGACGAAACTTAGCTAGTTTCATCAGAATAAGAAATGTCAGACACAGTCACTCAGTTGATAGTATATCAGTTATACCAAACTTATGTTATCAGTATTAAGACTCAGTGGTCAGTATTATCATGATCTTATTTACAGTTACGTATTCATGCATGTATTCTCACGTTTATGTTATTCAGTCAGTTAGTATTGTTCATGCATATGAACCCCATGCATTTAGCTTACCCTACTTGCGTACCAGTACATTCTCACGTACTGACACATACTTTTCTTTTGCGCTATGGTTTTTTATACTATAGGTTCAAAAGCATGATCTCTAGAGCATCCTTTGTAGATTAGCCATTTGGCAGACAAACTAGCAATGAGTCCTCATTATTCGAGGATGTTAGTATTTGACTATTTCATTCTTTCAGTACTTAGTTTATTTCAGCAGTTGGAGTTAGTTGGGGACATGTCCCATCAACTCCTTATTCATGTTCAGACAGTTATTTCAATTTTGGTATTGTGATACCGTATTATTCAGATGTTATGTTTCATCAAATATTTGAACCTTATGGCCTTTTAGCCTTTTATTTTCGCATTTATACAGTACGTCATGCAGTGCTCAGTTACAAATATCAGTGATGGGTTGGATAGTGGTCCTTCGAGATTGTTAGCACCGTGTAGCATTCCAAGTACTAGATTCGGGGCATTACAAACTTGGTATCAGAGCCTAAGGTTCAACAGTGTCCTAGGAAGTCTGAAAAACCGCATCTAGTAGAGTCTTGTGCATGGGTGTGTTGTGCGCCACATTTATGTACATGAGGATATAAAATGTTTTAGGAAAAGTTTCCCTTCTTTGAGTATTCATATCGGGCCAGTGAGCATAGGCTCAAACTTAAACTCTCAGTCTAATCTGCCTCTTTCTTTTATTTGTAGAACATGCCTCCCAAAAGGACTAACAAAAGAAGAAATGAGAATTAGTTAGCACCTCCGCCTGTTTTGGAAGATTCCCTAGGTGAGCATGTCTTTTATGGCGAATTTAGAACCGAGTCCTTTACTTAATAGTACTCAGTAGTAGTTTAAAGCAATCAGCAGGCTGTTATTTCCCCTAGGCATATGATTTATACCTAGCGGATTAAGGTGGGAAAGCATAGGATGAGAAAAAATAAGAGGACGAGAATAGGTAATTTCAACTTCCCTCAGTCCAAGTTAGAAGGTGGTAATCATTTTAAGTTTCACCCGAAACCCTTAGTTCCAACTCCCTCGCCATCTAGTATACCAGTACCTAAGTTCAAGATTGACAGTTATAAAGAGGCGCCAGGATCCAAAACCCAAGGTAGTGCGAGCAGGGGTCTTACTTATCTGCTTTGCAAAGAGTGTGGTAAGAATCATAAGAGTGTGTGTAGAGTCGGTAGTGATATTTATTTTGGATATGGCAAGACAGGCCACAAAGTTTGAGACTATCCTAAGCCTGGTGCACGAAGTCAGAAGAGTCGTCCTTCAGCTCAATTCAGTTGCCCGAATCAGCAAGGTGCCACTTCCAGTGCCGCCAGTGGCCAACACCTAAGAAAAATCTATGTACTTCAATCCTGACAAGATCAGGAAAGTTCTCTTGATACGGTCAATGGTATGTTACCTATCTCTCATTTACATATTTATGCACCTTCAAATCTATAAGCTTCTTTTCTTTTGTAACTTTGTGCATAACAGCCAATCTTAAGGTCATATTAAATATTAACAGAACCCTCCTCAATCTCCACCCCAATGGGTCAGTATATCTTAGCCTGATAGATATACAGGAAATATTCGATTATGATGTCTCAGAAATAGTAGGCCTTCAGATTCTAGTAGTAATGCAAGTATGTGTAGAAAATTAATAGGGTAAGGTAATTCCCAACCAGTTTCTATCTCATCGCAAAGTTTTGTGCTACAGTCAGCACGATACTTATGCATGCATCATGTCTCAATTCCATGAACACTGCTCACATTCATACACTTTCCATAGAATCGAGTAAGTTTCCAGTTCCTAGTATGAGGAATCCTAGTTCACTTAGTGTTAAGAATCATGTTCTATGAACGCAGAAAACCTCAGAGTCAGGTCTTGTAGCTCATGACTCATGCACTTAAGTCAAGCTTTACAGTATGCTCAGCCCTTATGACACATGCTCCACTCTTAATATTCATCCAAACTCATATTATATCACTTATACCCTCAGTATAGATCCCTCGATAAATCCATGGTGTTGATGCTCTATTTCCCACATCTCAGTTATGGCATTAGTTCAGTAATGGATATTAAGTCAAGGACTCAGATAGTCCTATAGAACCATGGCTTTCAGCTATCAGTTACTTTGCTATCCAAATTCAGTACTTTAGTACCAGTCTAATGCTCAGCTATCCAAAACCAGCCTCTAGTCCCAGTTATAGTCTTAGCTATAGTCTTCGATACAATCATAGTTATAGTGTCAGTCTCAGGTTCAGTTCAGTAATCAGATCAATAGCTCAGTTTAATTTCAAATTTGCTTGATCATAGCATTCAGTTATCAGTTACTTAGCTATCAATATATCAGTACCTTAGTTTACAAAATGTTTTAGAATCAAGTTATGCACTTGGTCTTGTATTCTTAGATAATACAATTTTCATGAATATATGCTCAGTTACCTCATGTTTCCCAGTCATTCATTACCTCATATTTATAATGATCCATAATTTTAGTCCAGCCATTCAGACTAAGCACCGTTTAGTCTTACATGCCTAGTATTCAGCTATCAGTCATGCAGTTAATTGGATAAGTTAGTATGTTCATGCATTCGTGCTTAGCGCCTATGCAGATATCTTCCGTAGCCTCAGGTGAAGTGTCTTAGTAAGGTGGAGAGTATAGTTGGGTATAATTTTTATTATAAGTTCATTCATGAAACTAGTAATTCAGTTTGGTAGTCAGAAGGACAAATTTGTATATTATGAGTTCCCATCTTTTCATCCAGCCGCCCTATTTGAAGTCCCATAAATGTAATCATTCTTAGATGGAACAAACAGGTAGAGGTGTGTCCAGCTCAATTCATGTATCATGCCTTAGTTTTAGATCCCAGATATTCAGTCAAGATTCAGTTCGTAGGTGCCCTGTGCATCGCCTCAGTTTTCCCCGCTATCTTAGTAAGGTAAACATTCTTAGAGAGACATAGTATCCCAAGGGGGAGATATACTATAATCCCTAAACTTCCATGGCCTAGACCTTCTATTTTCTTCCTTACACAATGAACCCATCTTGGAGTAGGGGTTATTTGTAAGTTGACCCTTAAATTCTAATCTCAGTTATAAGACAGGCATTCATGGGCTTAGTTCAGTTTGCGATATTCAGTTCATGTATCATATTCCAGTCTTAGTCATGTTCTTATGTTCCCACTCATGTATACTTATAGAATGATTATGTGTTCAGACTAGTTCAGAATCATCTCTAGTTTTTAAAGTAAAGGAAAAGCAAGATAGAGATCTTAGTCTAGTCAATTTGAAAGATTTAGTCAGAGATTAGAAAGTAGAGGTTTTCTCACAAGGAGGAGATGGGGTTTTACATTGTTAGGGTCATCGGTGTGTACCAGGTGAAGATGAATTGAGGCAATAAATTATTGTATAAGCACATGGTGCTTGTTACTCGATTCATCTAGGGGCCAGTAAGATGTACCATGATTTACAGGAAATCTATTGGTGGAGTGGGATGAAAAAAGATATTGCAGAGTTTGTGGCTAAGTGCTCTACATGTCAATAGGTTAATATAAAGCATCAGAAGCCTAGTGGGTCCATACCAAAGTTCAATATTCCCACTTAGAAGTAGGAAGAAGTGAACATAGACTTTGTGATAAGTTTGCCTCATACTCGTCATCAGTATGATTCAATTTGGGTTATTGTAGACAGGATGACCAAATCATCTCATTTCCTTCCAGTACATACCTCTTATTCAGCTGAGGATTACACCAAACTCTATATTAGGGAGTTGGTTAGATTATATGATATTCTATTGTCCATTGTCTCAGATAGAGGTACCTAGTTCACCTCTTATTTTTTGAAAGCGTTCTAAAAGGATCTTGGTACCCGATTTTATCTTAGTACAACCTTTCATCCTTAGATAGATGGTCAAGCAGAAAGGGCCATTCAGACCTTCGAAGATATGATAAGAGCGTGTGCAATTGATTTCAAGGGTAGTTGGGATGGCCACTTTTCTTTGATTGAGTTTGTATACAACAACAACTATCATGTATTTAGATGGCTCCATTAGAAGCTCTCTACAGTAGGAGATGTAGATCTCCAGTCGATTATTTCTAAGTTAGTGAGGCCTCTCTTATAGGTCCTGACTTAGTATTTGATACCTTAGAAAAAGTCCAGTTAATTAGAGAAAGACTTTGGGCTGCTCAGAGCCAACAGAAGTCTTATATAGATGTGCGTAGAAAGAATCTCGAGTTTGAGATCAGTGATTATGTTTATCTAAAATTCTCTCCCATGAAGAAAGTAAAGAGGTTTGACAAGAAGGTAAAGCTCAGTCCCTGATATGTTAGTCCTTTCAAAATTCTCAGTCGCTTCGGTAAAGTAGCTTATAAGCTAGAGTTGCCTTCAGATCTAGCTTCAATGCATCCAATCTTTCATATCTCCTTGGTTAAGAAGTGCACAGGTGACCCAACAGTCCTAGTCCCTGTTGAAGGCATAGATATTTAGAACAATCTCTCTTATTAGGAAATCCCAATCATAACCCTTGACTATCAGATTCGCAGACTAAGGAACAAAGAAGTCCCTCTAGTCAAAGTTCTTTGGCGGAATCAGTTCATTGAGGGAGCTAATTGGGAAGCAAAAGCATATATGCAGACCAAATATCCTCACCTCTTTTCCACATATTCAGACTCAGCCCAAGGTAATAGCTTTCCTTAAGTTTATTCAGCTTATTGTTTAAATTTCAGTTACAAACTGTGCTCAGTTTTCATTTCAAACTTGGTATCTTTACCCTTACATGTCCAGTCACATATTCATGAGTTAGTTCAGTCATGTATTCACATATCAGGTATGTGTGATCTGCTTATCAGTACTCTCAATCATGCATTCATGTATCAGCTCAGTCATAAAACCATGTATCAGATATGCATGATCAATATGAATCTCAGTAATATCAGTCATGTAGTCATGTTTCAGTTGTTCATATTCAGTATGTACTTTAGCTTATCATTTCTCCTATTTAAATCACTCTCATTTGAGGATGAATGTTCCCAAGGGGAACATATTGTAATACCCCATACCTCTACCTAGCTTAAAAATCATCCCAAAAATGTTAAAGACTTGCTTTAAAAGATGAATCCACTTTAATACACATGGAATTTTCAAGATTTTGACTTTTTGTTGAGTGGTAAATTGAATAAGATTTTCATCAATACCAAATTTGCCTAAATCCAGTATCGGGGTAGAAATTTATGGCCAAAATACAAAAATCAATCTAAACTACCTAGGTGTGACGAAAAGGCCAACAGACCGTTGATCTAGCGATGGGCCATTGCCCAAACCATCGCAGCGGAGGTAGTGAGTCAAACTTCTAGCCAGGTGTGATGGAATGACCGATGAACTGTCGAACTATTAACAGACTGTCGCCCAAACTGTCCCAACCAAGGTAGAAAGATCACACTCTGGCCTAGTACGACAAGAAGGTCGACGGGCCATTGAGCCAGCGACAGACCGTCACCTAAGCCATCGCAGATCCTATTCAGCAATTTAAAATCCATTTTTATAGGGGTGTTTGGGTATTTTCCACCCTTTTTAACACCTAATTATACCAGACCAGGGATCATGACCTCATTATTTATCTACAATACCAAATTTGGGTTTCTCTCAAAGATCAATCCCCAAGAATAAGATCCCAACCCTGCTTCAAGAAACTAAGAGATTCAAGTTCTTCAAGTCCAAGAACTTCAAGAAACTGACAATCAATGTATGTCATATGTTGATTCATAAGTCCTTTTCACCCATGAAGCTGAAAAATCTCTTCTCAAAATCCAAGATTTGTGTATTTATGAGTGTTCATGATTTAGTTGAATTGAAATTCATGTACATGTTGTTTTGGGGGTTTTGATTCATAATTAAAATGACATGTTCCAATGATTGATCCTAGTATGTGATGATTTTCATAATATTAATGATAAACCCTTCAAATTGCAAATTTATTTATGCAACCATGATAATTAGATGCATTGATGATGGTATAACCAAAGTATGCTCCCCATGTGCTTGATTAAATGCCTATGTGAAGGAAAAAGTGCCATCATAGTATGATAGTATAAAATCCCCATTCATGTACAAGTTAATGCATGTAAAGTGTTTGATGAAATGTCTTAGTCAATGAATTATGGATATATGTATAGCCATTGTTGTGTTTTAGAACTTTTGCCATGATTTACTTTTACGCTATCGAGTCCTGGAGATATTTATACCCAAAAATTTAGCTGTGTGCCTAGAGCCAGTGTCAGTTTTATGATAATCTCAGTCATGCCATGATCAGTAGAATTCAATCAGTTACATGACTCAGGAAAACACAAAAATCTCATGAACTCAGTCAGTTAAGAAAATTCAGTAACATTCCGTAAGTCCAGGAACTTAGTGAACTCAGTACAGTACATCTTAGTATAATTAGTTCAGTGTATATTCAGTTGGGAGTAGGATTCAGCATCGAGCGAGCCTAAGGATAAGGGCACATACTGACCGTTGAGGGTGTGACCCTTAGAAGCAATCCTTGCAGTCCAGAACTATGTAGCCAACTAGGTTGAGACATCAACACTGACAGTTGAGGGTTGATGATGTGGATTAACACTGCTAGTTGAGGGTCCCACCATTCTCCTTTGGGGACACTGCCAGATGAGGGTCACTCACAGCTTGTCCTTTATTAGTGGTGCGATATTGACACCCTTCTAATTAGGGTTACAGATTGGACCCCAAATATTTACAAAAAAGGGGTATGTCGGTTAGATGACTACTTCCCATAGTCTCAGTAAAAGAACTCAGATAGTTCTTTAGTTTCAGGACTGTCAGATATAGTCATTCAATTTAGGATGGAACTCAGCTAGTTCCATCAGAATCAGGACTGTCAGACACAGTTACTCAGTTAACAGTATATCAATTATATGAAACTCATGTTATCATTATTTAGACTCAGTAATCAGTATTACCATGACCTTATTTACAATTATGTATTCATGCATGTATTCTCACATTCATGTTATTCGATCAGTTTGTATTGTTCATTCATATGAACCCCATGCATTCAGCTTACCGCACTTGCATACCAGTAGATTGTCACGTACTAACACATACTTTTTTTGTGCTATGGTGTTTTATACCATAGGTTCAGAAGCACAAGCTCCAGAGCATCCTTAGTAGATTAGTTGTTAGCAGACAGACTAGCAGTGAGTCCTCATCATTCAAGGATGTCATTATTTGACTGTTTTATTCTTTTAGTACTTAGTTTATTTTAGCAGTTGGAGCTAGTTAGGGACATGTCCCATCAACTCCTTATTCAGATAGTTTAGAGGCTTTCAGACTAGCATGTTCAGATAGTTATTTCAGTTTTGGTATTGTGATACTGTATTATTCAGATGTGATGTTTCATCAGATATTTGAACCTTATGGACTTTCAGCATTTTAGTTCCGCATTTATATAGTACGTCATGCAGTGTGCACTTACAGATATCAGTCATGGGTTGGCTAGTGGTCCTTCGAGATTGTTAGCACCGTGTAGCATTCCGGGTTCCACATTTAGGGCGTTACAAAAATATATTGGCTTAAATAAAGTAAAAGCTACAGTTAATCTTATCAAAACATAGACTAAGCTCTTTGTTTTACTTTTGGGCTAGATGGTATACCGACATACATGTTAACCACAGGCTATATGGGCCTAGCATTAACTCATCGACTAAGCCCCCAATCTGAGTTTGCTACAAAGATTGGGGTCTCTGCATAATAGTATACAGTATCACAAAGCAGGTATACTATAATCCCTACTTTGGATAACATAAATAATGCATCTACAAAACATAGTTTCAATTAATAAGTCTTTTGACTCGTGCCTTGTCATTTAACTATCTAACCCTTTTAAGTCCAATTTTAGCCTATTAAAATCATACTTCATGCTTATAAAAGTTCATCTCTTGTTGTTTATAGGGAATTTCATAATACGGTATCATCATACCTGGACTTGCAAGTCGTATCATATCATATCATGTCCATATCCTTTTATTCAAAAATATGTTAATGACCATCAAATAATTTAAACATCATGTAAGAGTTTTTATTTCAAAAATGATATAAAAACTTAAGCAGAACCTTCTTCTTTCAAGACTTTAAGATTAAGATAGTGATCTCTTTCATAAATCTCATTCAATCTCCAAGAGGAAAATAAAGCATTTAGAAAAATAGAAATCACCCCCTTGTTGAAACACGTATTATAACAATGCTTACTTGATAGAGAAATATGTGAATACAAGCTTTTAAATCCTTTGTTTAACAATTCATAGCATATTCAATAAATACATTTCATCATATAAGAGGGGGTTCATAATTTAAGCTCTTAAATAAGTTTGAAAATTGATATGAGATGCATGTACATAAATACAATTTAAAGTTCAAAGCAATACGATTGTTAAGGCCATAAGTGTTAGGATCGTTCTCATACCTTGCTACTAAGAGAATTTAGTATAATTTTACCCTTATAGATTAGAATTCTTGAACCCTGGATGATTTTCCCCTCTCTTGTTCTAAGAATTACTTCAAGATGGCAGTGTTGGTCCCCCAAGACCACACCTTCTTGGTGAAGCTACACAATTCCTTTGAGTTGAATTAAAATAATTTTCCAAACATCATTAACCATGGAGCCTTTTATTAAGGAATTTTTAAATTGATATCATCATACCAAGAGACTTGCAAGCCAATCCAATTATGCCATACCGTATCCATATATCTATTTTGACTCCAAATTCCATTTAAAAAATTCATAACCATAGCCCCAGGGGAATTTCAGAAACCATTTTACTGGTTAATGTAAGGCAAGTTTCTACAGAAATATTTAGACACTATGTAATCCTTGTTTACAACACAAAAAAAACCTAGTACATTCCCACATAATGGGGTCTAGGGAGAGTAGAATGTACGCAGTCCATACCACTACCTCTGAAAAAGAAGAGAGACTATTTGCGATAAACCCCCGGCTCAAGACACAAGACCGTAGACATACGTCGCCAATATACAACATGATAAGAATAACAACTATACAACAACCATAAAAATACAGTGGATTAATCAACCACAGAAACCCCTCCCCCCAACCCTAGCATTACCAACAAAGCTATACCAAACTTTCCTAACTACAGCCTATGACTTGAACTTACCCCTTATCCTCTACCCTAATACTTTTTCTCCAAACCTTCCTATGAAATCCTTGTTTAACAACCAAATTATTATAAAGGTTGAGGTTTATGTCATCATTATGCCAAAGTTTATAAACTTTGTGAAACCCAAATTACCAAATTCCACCATTATCACAAGGCACAATTTCAATTTGGAATTCATCATTTAAACCATAGAGAAACCTTTTAAAATAAGAGATAAACAATGCAACCGTATATCAATCAAAAACCTTAACCCTAGTTTGTATCAAATAATCAAGAACATATAAATGTAATGTAATTTGATGCCATAGTATAATAATAAAAATAGATGGTGCCCAACATGTCTTTTGATGGAGTGAATTCAAAAGGAACTTGAATTTGGTTCCCTGATAGTTGAATTCTTGATGTAACCCTTATTTTGCTTCTCCTAAGGGTTGAAAGAGGAGACAATGATAAAAGTTGATAACTAATAGAAAAATAGGCATTAGGAAGTGTTTCAGGTCATTTACTAGGGTAATAGACCAAAAAAACCTTACTCAAGACCAAAAAATGAAATTAGGTTATTTGTTCCCATAGGCGTAGCATGCCACTATTTCTGCAGCCCGAGGGTATACCATGCGATTATTGCGGCGTGCCGAAGGCATGACATACTTCTATCACAAATCCTGCCTGGTTCGAGGTCCCAAAATGAATGACCCGAACGCTTTTTAAAAATTCTGAAACTCTTCCTAATGACAAAAATTTAAAGCTAAGTTAATACTATAGAGGAGTATAGCATTAAGTTTATGAATAATAGTGTAAGTATAATTATTTATCCAAATATTTGATGCCTATTAGAATAAAAATAGTAAGTGATGCCTCTTTACATTTGCTTTTATGTTTTTGTTAGCATTAGGAATATGTGGGGGCCACCTTTTAATCATTTTTCTAAACTAGAATTTTTTAGAAAAAGGAAAGGGGGAAGGGCTTACTTTCTCATTTCACTTGAAATATTTCCAGGAAACAAGAAATAGATGCGGTGCTACCCAATTTTTTTTGGTACTCTATTTCTTTTCCTCTTCTTTTCTTTCTTCCTTTTCTTCAATATAAACTAGAAGAATTAATTTAAGCGGAGAAAGGGTACCTACGTTTTTCAGTTCATAAGTTAAAGAATTTTGTGGCAACCTGAAAGGATTTTAAGAATTAATTCATACCTATAGTTGGACTTTGAACTCCAAGAGCTAATTTATTCTCTATTGGATAGCAAAAGTTGGTGGTTTGAAGGATAAAAGCTATACTCCCGCGGTTGAATTATTCGGGGCTCGAATTACTATTTTAGTTACTAAAGCACTAAGGTATGTAAATCTAAACCTTCCCTCGCCACTAAGGCCACATGTTATACATATACTAGTTTAGTTGTACACGCTCCGCGCGTGCACCTCAGTCTAATGAATTTAATTTTATGAATAGTTGAATATAGAAAAACATGATTGTTATCACATAATTATTAATGATTTGATTATTGATGCTGATAGTAATACAAATAAGCAACAAAATGCTAGCGTAACTATCTAACAAACCTTCTATCCTAATCTGAGTCTTCCATAATATCCTATCAAAGTTTATGTGTTCTCTAAATTGAAATTGTGTAACATCCATTTCGTAAAACATAATCAATCCAACCAACATTCTGTAGAATATATAATTTACTTATAATCTTTAAAACTATTAAGGAAAAGAAATAAAGAAAGACAAAGACGGTGATGATGATGAATGCAAGAAGACAACTTGCATTAAAATTAGAATAAGAATAACATAGAAGTGGTAGAAGAAGACAAAGATAAGTAGAAAAAATATTCATTAAAGCTTGATCCAAAATATTAAATACAAGTGTAATTTTTTTTTAAGGTAAAGTTTTGATTGATTTTTATCCCTTTTTGGGGAGCAGTCCTTCATCAGACTCTACGTGCACATAGGCAAGTGAAGAGTTACCTTATTTTACATTAGAACAAATGATAAAAAAACTAAAACTGTTTCTGCAATAAATAAAAACTTCATCAAGATTGAAAGTAGTGGGAGTAAAACTACAACCGACATAATGCTTTTAGACTCCCAAAAAAAGTTATGACATTATAGCAAACATAATTCATAAATAAAAAAGAATTTAACTTTTATCATAATGTGTGACCTCCCTATACCCTCATATCCGATACACCTGTATAAGAAAAAGAAGCACAAAATTTTGAAAATAAATATATCGTAGACAAGCAACAATATTAGAAAAAGATGTGATATTATGAAAAGCTTAATTCATAAATTAAAAAAATATTAATATTTTACCTTAATTTGTAGACTTTATACCCCATTTAATGCACCTGCATGTATAAAAAAATTGATAATAATAATATGTAATTCTCATTGAGAAAATGACAGAAGTTAAGAAAGATGTAACAAACATATGAAGAAGAAGAAGAAGCACTAAGAAAAAATAAGGAGTTTTATTTCTTATGAATAACTTGTACACACCGTATATATTCAAAATAGTTTTATCTTATATAGAATTTGAATATGTTATTTGATCCTAAATTATTATTATTATTATTATTATTATTATTATTATTATTATTATTATAGTATTTTAGTTATACAAGAAATTGGTTTGATCCTAAATATTATCATGGTACTTTAGTAATACAAGAAATTTTGGACATAATCGGTAGTTTGATTTTTGTGTCTTTAATATTGACAGATAGAATATTATTATATTTGATTCTAAATGTTATTATTATACAAAGAATTTTGTAGTTGATTTATTTTATATTTTTTGAAAAAAAAAACTATCATATTTTTTCTTACTATTTTAGGAAAATAAATGTGAGTTACCATAAAATTTATTTTCTTTGTAGGAACCTTATACTAATATTATTTTTTAATCAAGAAAATAATTTTAATGATCTAAAAAATATAAAAATACAATTTTGTCTATTACGAACGGTTTTAGTGAAGGGTAAAAAGTTTGAATCACTTTTCTGAGGGTCTTCACACTTTTAATATATTATATATACATACATACACACACACACACACACACACACACACACACATATATATATATATATATATCACAAGTTGGGATTAAAACTAAAAAAATAATGCCATAGTTGCAGCTAAGTGATCAGTATCGTTGTTCACATGTCATTAGCCTTTAAGGCATTATTTGATAATGACAGGAGGGTACATAGGTTTGTCTTGGCATATGATTCTTCGTGATTCCGTTCATAAGATCCAGACTAGACTATTATAGTGAGCCCAAAAATTGGGGCATACTCGCCTTTGTGGAATCATTTGTATTTGGAGTCAACTGGAATGTCATGCACGGATTTTCCCTGACTCCAGCCAATATATGGCATATATGGCTTGCGGAAAGACCCTCAAAGTTATCCCCTGGGTGGGGCATACCTGGTATCAAACTATGATTACAAATATACATATAAGATCATAATAATGAGTATTTGAGCACCATACGCTTCATACTTTCCTCAGACTACCTTCGGTAAGCCATCATGTGATCATTTGTTATACATTTAAGTTAAATACATCACCTAGGCAAACTCTAGAATTTATATTACAATGAACTCCATTCTAAATACTATATGAGGTACGGATAAGATTTTTGCTTAGGTTATAGTTTTATGTTGTATATGTGTTTCTTGTTGGCTCATACGTTTTTCACTCTGATATTTGACTCATACGAGCAACTACACTGTCCAACTATTATTCTTTCTGCTTTCATACCAGTGCATATTGTTTATGTACTGACATCCTTGGGGCACCACATTTCTTTGGTGCAGGCTCAGATCCTCAAGATAGTAGACGTTCACATTAGGCCCTATTGATATTTTTAGCTGATATTTTGGTGAGATCCATCTTATTCTAGAGCTAGTCTATGTCTAGCATTTTTGATTATATGAATATGTATCTAGTTGGGCGTGAAGGGCCCTATGCCAACTAGTCATTTGTAGTATAGTGTGTCAAACTAACTAGAGGCTTCATAGACATCATGAAATTTTTTATTGTATAATTTTAGCTAGTATAACTTCCTCGTGGATATATACAACTCTTATTGAATATCAATCTTATTATTATCCCTTAATCTCACATATTTTATAGAGTGCTTGGAAAGAAAGGGTATAAGGTTCTTCTCCGTCCTTGTTATTTCGGGGTGTGACAAACTTGATATCAGAGCCTAGGTTCACTTATCCTAGGGAGTCTATGAAGCCAAGTCTAGTAGGACCTTACTTATCGATGTGTTATGCACCGCATTTATAATCAACGAACTACATGGATAATTAGTAAGTTGACCTTCATTTATAATCTAGATGGTGCAATAGTTTAAATCATAGAAAGTTAGCTCTGAATTTTATTTGGGTTATCTGAGTAAAGATCATGTATGCTATATAAAAGGATAAAGCATCCCATAAGGCCACTAGTAGCACCACTCAGGAGGGAACCACTACAGGGCAATCTCCCATATAGGTAGATATAAATAGGACTCAAAAAAGTTTGATGGATTATATACTTTCAAGTTCTAAAATGACCAGAACAGAAAGACCTATAGGGGTTTTTGTGCCTCCAATAGTACTGATAGTAGTTCCTATCCCTCTACCAAGTGCCTCTAACTAGGATCTTAGAGGAGCGATAAAATTACTTGTGCAATTAGTAGTCGTCCAGTCCCAGAGACAAAATATGGATATACCTGTTGATACTCAGGGAGGGGTAGCTGAATCTAAGATCAAAGATTTCCTCCGTATGGATCCCCCATAATTCATAGGTTCTAATCTTGCAGAAGACCTTCAATAGTTCATTAATGAGACTTATAAAATTTGTAAGGTTATGTGGGTATCGAACATAGATGTAGTTGAATTGGTTGCATATCAACTAAAAAAGGTTGTCATTGATTGGTATGATATGTGGGTAGCCTCAAAAGGTTTGGAATATCCCCCAATGGTGTGGATAGACTTTATGAAGGTCTTCATGGATTATTTCATGCCATTAGAGCTCAGATAGGCAAGGGTGGATATGTTTATATCCTTAAATCAAGGTAATCCTAGTGGAAATGAGTATTGTTTGTGATTTACACAGTTGTCTAGATTTTCTCTAGAATTAGTTAGCACACAAACATCATAGATTCATTGCTTTGTGAATGCCTCATTGGTCCCTTGAAATACCTTCTTTCTATTGTTGCTATGAATAAAGATTTGGATAAGCAAGAATCATGGGCGTGCCTAAAAGTTAGAGGAGGATCAACATACTTGTGAGATAGATAGCGAGATGGAGCTGAGTGAGATAGCGAGGAAAACCAACTAGTATCAAGAAAGTAGTAGAGATTCAACTAGTATAGGGCCACCTAGGCAGACCTTGTCAGTTGCGTGCTCAACACCTAATGCTCCAGCTCAATTTTAAAGGCAAAGGTATGAGTAGGGTCAGACTTCTAGAGCACCAGACTTACGACTTAATAGGGGTTCTAGTCGAGGATTACCACCTCAATATACATGCAAGCAGTGTGGCCAAGCACATGGAGGAGAGTGTTGATGTTGTTCAAATTTGTTTTATTGGTGTAGTGTAGAAGGTCATATGGTATGTTATTGTTCTCAACTCAAAGATAAAGGTAGAAGAAACCAATCATAGCCTACGAGGTCTGCATTAGTCTAATCATCATAAGTACCTTCTTATTCTCACAACCTTATGTCACTAGCAAGTAAAGGATCCAATTGGGGAAAAGTTTTGAGTTAGAGTGCTAGCCCAAATCAGATGTATGGACTAGCTGGTCGGCAAGAATCAGAGGTATCTGCTGATATGGCCACAGGTACCTTTGTTATTTTTTCGCATGTTGTATATTCCATGATAGACCCAGGATCTACCTTGTCATATGATACCCTATTTGTTGCTAAGAAGTTTAAAATAGAGTCATAGTTCTTACTAAACTATTTATAATATAGACTATTATAGCTAGATGAGTGTATTATGCTTGTGTGGTGACACTATGTGTTCGTGCTACATCGGTCTACCTGAATAAAATTAAAATGGTTGGCTTTGATGTTATTATGGGTATAGATTGGTTATCATCCTATTATTCTACAGTTGATTGTCGAGCCAAGATGACCTATTTCTACTTCCTAGAAAAACCAATCTTAGAGTGGAAAGGTGATTCTATGATGCCTAAAGAGAGGTTTATTTCCTTTCATGAGGAATGAAAGCTTATTATAAAGGGGTGATTATATCACCTAGTCCATATGAAAGATGTTGAGAGGTAAAAATAGGCACCGACTCTCCAATCTATGCCAGTGGTGAACAAGTACATAAATGTTTTTAATAATGAACTTCCTGGATTACCTCCTGTCAGAGAAATTTATTTTGTTATTGATGTGGATCCCAGTACTCAACCTATATCAACTCCACTTTAAATAATAGTGCCCATAGAAATAAAAGAACTAAAAGAGAAGTTAAAAGACTTACTTGTTAAAGGCTTCATTTGACCTAGTATATCACCTTAGGGTGCTCTAGTGCTTTTTGTATGCAAGAAAGATGGAATGTTGTGAATGTGTATATGTTACGGGCAGTTGAATAAAGTTATAATAAAGAATAAGTACCCCTTCTCCAAATAGATGACTTATTTGATCAATTGTATGTAGCCAAAATTATTTTCAAAGGTCAATTTGAGCTCCAGTTAATATCAGTTAAGGATTCGTGAAGCATATACCCAAGACAGCCTTTCAGATAAGATATGGGTACTTTGAGTTCCTTGTCGTATTTTTTGGATTAACGAATGCTCCAAAAGCCTTCATGGACATGATGAGTAGGATTTTTGAACCCTTTCTTGGTATGTATGTGATAGTATTTATAGATGACATTTTGATATATTAACATAATGAAAAAGATCATGCAAATCATTTAAGGTCAGTATTGGAAAGAGTTAGAGAGCACCAATTGTATGCTAAGTTATCTAAATATGAGTTTTTGGTTAATCTCGGTAGCTTTTCTTGGTCATGTGGTATCCGGAGAAGGCATCAGAGTATATTTTCAGAAGATAGAAGTTATGAAAAATTGGCCTCGACCCACCACTCCTATAGATGTATGTAGTTTCCTAGGGCTAGCTAGTTACTATAGGAGATTTGTGGAGGGCTTTTCATCTATTTCTCCCACATTGACTTAGTTAATGTAGAATACAATCAAGTATTAGTGGTCAAATGCTTGTGGAAGATGTTTCCAAGAGTTGAAACATATATAGACTACCGCGCCAGTATTAGCCTTACTAGAGGGCACAAAAGGAACAGAGGTGTACTATTATACTTCAAGTGTTTGCTTGGGTTACATCCTAATGCAACATGGGAGAGTTATAGTGTATGCTTCTTGGCAGCTGAACAAGCATGGATAAGATTATCCCTCTCATGAATTAGATCTTGGAGCAGTGGTATTCAAGCTTAAAATATGGCACCATTAATTATATGGATTTCATGTGGATATCTTTACAGATCATAAGTGTCTTCAGTATTAATTCAAGTAGAAAGAGCTAAATCTAAGGCAAAAGAGGTGGCTAGAGTTGTTGAAAGACTATGATGTTAATATTTTCTATCATTTGGGAAAAGGCAACATTGTAGCTGATGCTCTTAGATGACTATTCATGGTTAGTCTAAAATATTTGTCACTTATTTTATGTGAAGTAGCAATAGATGTTCACAAATTAACCAGCCTTGGAGTTCGTCTTATGGATTCGAAAGATAGTGGCATTCTTGTACTCAATTAAGCCAAGTTATAGCTTGTGGCGTTGGTTAAATAGAGTCAATATGATGACCCCTAATTGCTCAAGTATATATAGGGAATTCAACAACATTGATTCTCAATATTCGAGCTAGAGGGCAATGGAACTTTAAGGTGTCAAGGTAGATTATTTGTACTCGATGTAGGTTGGTTGAGACAACAGATTATTGTTGAGTCACATTGTTCCCATTATTTAATTCATTCCAGTTCTACCAAAAAAGTAGCATGATCTTAAACAGATCCACTAGAGGAATGACATGAAAAAAGATATAGCAGAATATGTGGTACAGTGGTCCAATTATCAGCAAGTGAAAGAAGAACATCAGAGACCATGTGGTCTAGCTCAAACCCTTAGTATTCAAGTGTGGAAATTGGATGCTATTAATATGGATTTCATTGTAGTCTCACCTTCTTCTTATTACAAACATGACTCTATTGGGGTAATAGTTGATTAGCTGATAAAATTGGCCCATTTTCTTACTGTTAAGTCTACCAGCATGACTGAAGATTATGCCAAGCTGTATGTAAAAGAGATTGTTCGCCTACATGGGACCTTGATGTCCATTATTTCAAATAGAGGTTTCCTATTTAATGCTCAATTTTGGAAATCATTCCATAAGATCTTGGGTACACAGGTGAATATTAGTACTGCATTTTATCCACAGATAGACGACCAAGCTGAGCACACCATTCAAATACTTAAAGACATGTTGAAAGCATATGTGATAGACTTTAAAGGTAATTGGGATGATCATTTGACTATAATATAATTTTCTTATAACAATAACTATCAATCCATCATTGGCGTGGCTTCATTTGAAGCTCTATATTGTAGATGACGTAGATCGCCTATTGGTTGGTTCGAAGTAGGTAAAATGTAGATTTTAGTTCCTAATCTAGTTGATCAAGATGTTAGAAAGGTTAAGTAGAAAATAGAATGGTTAAAGACTGCTCAGAGTAGGAAAAAGGTCATATACAAATATAAGACATAGAGATTTAGAGATTCAAATTGATGATTTGGTATTCTTAATAGTGTCATATATGAAAGGCATTATGCGATTCAGAAATAAGGGTAAGTTAATTCCCAGGTATATGTAAAACCCCCTAAGATTCTAGATATGTTTCCAGCTATTCCTCCAATGTTTTGAAGTCTCAAATTCATTATTTCACACTAAGTACAAGTAACATGGCCATTTTAACACTTCAAGATTCTAAACATTTTATTTTTGTCCTTTCCATGTTCAAACTATTGATTTATGAGTTGAAATATGTTTGGGGATATTAAAAAGGACCATTCGAGGGTTTTTCAAAATTATTGGAAAGGGTTCGGGGTGAATTTGAACCATGGAGGCAAAATGCCTTCGCTATTGAGATGAGTCACGGAGACTTTGCCTCGGTGGTACACAACATTTCATGGAGGTTAGTATATGTGATACATGCCGTATCACCGAGGCTACTCTCCGCGATATCCTTTATCTCATGGAGGCTGTGAAATCTTATAGCATCATTTAAAGGTACAAGAGGCATTTTAGTCTATTCCCCCTCACCCTAAATACTCAATTGACATCTTAAAATCCAAGAAGGGCATTATTTGCCTAGTTCCCCATCAGTTAATGATACTCAATATCATCCCATACTCAAGAACACATAAGTCAAAGCTTTTCCCAAGAATTCACTATTTAAGGTCCTAATTCCAAGTTTATAGCAAGGATTCAAGTAACTCAGGTATATGGTATATTCATCAATGGGTTATCTTCTACAAATTGAGTCCCAAGAACCCTTTGTTTTACAAGTATAAATCTTTTTCCCTGTTTCATTAAATTTCAATTTTATGTATGGAATTGCTCAAATTGTTTTTTATAGTTTTGAATAAAAACAATGACTTAGGGTTTCCCCATGTGAATTATACTCTTACATGCTTTATAATCTCAGACACCTACATTATGTTTAGTTTATACCATGTCAATTTCTCAGTTATGAAATAAACCATGTGCTCATGTTTTTCTCATAAGTTTAACATATTCCCATACTCATAATTATGAATTTTATCAGTTTATTGAAATATACTATGTTTTTGGGTTTACAAATCATGAATTCCCTTACAGTGTTCTAAATAATGTTATTGTATTTAAAGTATGATACAGTGCTAGAAGGTTCGGTACACGCGATAGCTATATGCTTACACATGTTTCAGATTTTCAAGTTTCAAGGCAATCAGATCATTATTTTATCATCATATTTATTATCATATTCATGTTGTGCAATTATCAGTTGTAAGTCTAGTTAACTTAAATCAACACCAATGTCAGTTCAGTTGGGAGTAAAATTTAGCACTGAGTGAATCTAGGGATGAAGGTTCACCCTCTAATAGAGTATTGAGACCTTTAGTAGTAGTCCCTGAGTTTTAGAACTATGTAACTACCGTAGGTTATGAGATGTCACCCACTAGTAGAGAATTGACACTCTCTTAGGGGTCACCCGCCAGTAAAGGACTGACACCCTAGTCCTTCAGGACATCAGCCTTGTGGATCCATATCATCAGACATGTTAGTACCCATGTCAAGGTACTAACACCCTTCCAATCGAAGTTAAAGAAAGAACCCCAATTAGCTCAAATTAGAGTATGTAAGTTACATGATAGCTCCCACAGTCTCAGTTCCGTATTTTGAGTATGTTAGCTTAGGTTTGCATGCCCAAGCATACATATATTGTATTCAATTTATTAGTTATTTAGCTATTCAGATATCAGTTATTTAGTTGTTCAAATCATTTCAGTACATGTTTATAATTAGGATTACATTCATCTTACATGTTCATGCATTCATGCTCAGTAATTATATGTATTCTAGTTAGTCCCTATCTGACATTCCAATATATTCAAATAACTGAGCGCATACTCTCTTTTGTGCTATATTTTCTTAAAATATAGGTTTGGTTGCTCAGTTCCCTGATCGCCCTTAGTAAGCTCAAGACTACTTTTAAATAGTTGTGGTGAGTCCCCATCCATCAAGGACAAGTATTTATAATTATTTTCAGTATTTCCTTTATTTTAGTTAGTCAGAGTTAGTTGTTAGTTTGTGCTATCAGCTTTTCATGTCTTAGAGGCTTTTAGATATTTAGATATTGAGATAGTTAGACTTGTTTTTAGTTTTATCAGTAGTTTCAGACATGTTAAGTATTATTTTAGTAGTATATCTTAACAGTATTTGATCTATTTAACTTCAACATATGATGTTTTAGTATTATTTTATTTTGTGCTCACAACAGGTACTAGATCATGGGTTGGCTTAGGGTTACTTATGGCCTTAAGCCTTGAGTTATGACTAGGGAGTAGTCTCGGGTCATGGAAGACTTGGTATCAAAGCCTAATGTTTTAAAGTGTCCTAAGGTGTCTGGAATCTGCTTTGAGTAGAGTCTTGTGCATGGATGTGAAGTGTGCCATACTTATGGGCGTGAGGCTACGAGACATTTTAGGAAAGTTTTCCTTCTTTTAGTATTCATACGTGTGAAATAATGCTATCTGTATTTAATTCCCTTTTCCAACTCATCCTTTATCCATTTATAGAAAATGCCTCCCAAAATAAATAACGAAAGGAGAAACGGGGATCAACATGCACCACAACCTATTCAGGAGGACCCTATGAACAAACATGTTTTCCATGCCAAATTTAGGATCGCTTTCACTCTTTTGTCCACACTGTGGCTGCTTATAATAACCACCAGTATGTTTCCCTAGCCAATCCAGTAGTGAGTATAGCAGTATCTAGGATTCGAGACTTCACTCGGATTAATCCTCCATTATTTTCTAGATCTAAGTCTGAGGAGGATCCACATGAGTTTTTGGATGGTGTGTAGAAAGTGACAAAAAACATGGGTGTTACATATTGAGGGAGTGATAATTTATCTACTTACCAATTGTATGGTATGTATATACTTGACTCAAGCTGTGGAAGAAGGACAGAGGTGTTAAGACATGGTCTATAGAGCGGGAGGAGTTTGTTGCAACCTTCTAAGACAGGTTTTTCCCACTCAAACTGAGGGAGGCCAAAGTGAAGGAGTTTATAAATTTAAAGCAAGGTAACATGAGTGTGAAGGTGTAATCACTTAGGTTTTTTTAGTTTATGAGGTATGCTCTGACTATGGTGGCTAATTTTAGGGAAAGAATGAGTAAGATTTGTTTGGGTTTTGAAGGATGTGGTTAAGGAGTGCAGAAAAGCTATGTTGGTTAAAGATATGGAACTTTCTAGATTGATGGTCCATGCTCAACATATTGAGGGGGAGAAGCTAAAAGAAAAGAAAAGGAAGAATAAGCAGGACAAAAACAATAGCTTCAACTTCTTATAACAAAGGTCTGATGGTAGGAATCATTCTTAGTTCCTCTAGAAATTTTCGTCTCTAAACTTATATATAGCCAGTGCAGCAGTTCCTATGTCAGGTAGCATAATAGGGATAGAGCACTAGGGTCTAAGTCCCAGAGAAGCATAAATAGTGGTCATACCAATCTGTTTGGCAGGAGATATGGTAGGAACCATTAGGGAGAAGGCTGGGTATACAATGATGTGTGTTTTGGATGTGGCAAGCTAGGGAATAGGGTTACAAATTGACCAATGATTTCCTAGAAGAAAAAATTTTCGTCAACACGGTCAGTCTAACTTTTCATTAGCTTCAGTAGGTCACCCAACTCAGTAGGAGTGCCATTTCTAGTGCCACTAGTGGGAAGAATCAGAATCAACATGATCAGAAGAGTTCTTTTGATATGGTTACGAGTACGTTACAAGTCTTTATATTTATGTTTATGCATTGTAAGACCGTGGAGCTTTTCTTTCTTTTGTGACTACATATAAAGCAGTAAACTGTAGTATCAGTCCTGAAATCTTTGCAGAACCCTTGTCAGTGTCTACTCTAGTTGGTAGTTATTTTTTAGCTAGATGGGTATACATAAATTTCCCGATCACAGTGTCTCAGAAAGTCACATCAGTTTATCTTTTCGAGTTACAGATGACATATTTTGATGTCATTCTTGGTATGGATTTTCTCTACTCAAGATATGCCTCAGTTGATTGTAGAAATAGAATAGTCCAGTTCTAGTTTCTAAATGAGCCTGTCGTAGAATAGAGGGGTCGTACCACAGTTCTTGTAGATCAATTTGTCTCCTACCTTAAGACAAGAAAGATAATTTCCAAGGGATGTATTTACCAGCTTGTTCGAGTAAAGGACTCAAATTTTTAAAGTCTGAGTCTTGAGTCCGTTCCAGTAGTGAATGAGTTTCCAGAAGTGTTCCTCTTCTGGAAGTTTCTCCATTGAGGGAAATTGACTTCGAAATAGATCTTCTCTAATATACCCAGCCTATCTGAATTCCACTTTATAGAATGGCTCTAGCTTTAATACCTCGTAAGATTCTAAGCTCGACCCAATTTCTAGTTGCATACTTAAGGGGTCCAAGACTTGAAATTTGTACCAAGGGTTAAGGACAGTTATTTCAAGACCCAATACTTTATAGATTTTATTTTTGGCCTTTCCTACCTCGACATGTTAGTTTTTGAGTTGAAACATATTTAGGGATGTTAAAGGTATGTATCGAAAGAGTTATAGAATTTTTGGATGGGATTCGGGGCATGTTTGGAAAGAAGGGGAGGTGAGACTCTGTGATAGGGTCATGCCATATGGGCCACTCCCAGGGAATAGGGACTACGTCACGGAGGTCATTCCCTCGGAATGGGGTCTGCGCCATGGAGGCCACTCCTTCACTATTCCAGCTTCATGATTTAAGGGACCAAGGGGTAATTTGGTCCATTCCCCTCGACCCCAGTCATCCAAAACACGCTACACTCTTAGGGGCATTATTTGCCCATTAACCTCAAAATTTCTCATGTAGAAACCCTTTCTCTCCCCAAGAAAAAAGTTCAAGCTCCTCCTATCAAGAACTCAAGAATTTAAGTTCCAATTTCAAGATTTCTTCAAGAATTCATCCAATTGAGGTATGTGGGGTTTTGAACAAGGTTAATCTTAAATCTTTTTGCCCAAAAGTATAATTTTAAAGTTTAATTTACATGTTTTAAAATAGAGTTCATCCCTAAATTCTCATGTATTGAAACATGGCATCACTTTATAATTTAAAGGACTAAAAAATATAAGAGTTGTACTTATTCAAGTTTTAAACTGTAAGTTTGATAGTTTGTCTTGAATTTCGTTAGTTTGATGAGAAATTGCTATTCTCCTAAGTTTAATATGTCCCAATACCTAAATTCATGTATTATACTCATGTAATTAACTGTGCAATGATTTGGATCTCTTAATTATGATTTTATATTACTTTTTAAGAGTTGTTATCATATTTTAGTAATCATTTAGTGTTGGCGGGTTATGAACACCAAATACCTATGTGTTTACTTGTTATTTTAGACTTTTCAAATTACAAGTTTGTCAGGCCATGATTTCTTTACTATATTCAAGTTTAAGTTGATTCGTGTCAATACAGTACCATGATGTGTTAAACCATGAATAAAACTAATGTCATTTAGTTGGGAATAAGATTTTGCACCGAGAGGGAAGTATGGATTTAGCGCATCCTACTTTCCAGAAACTACATGCCCCCATAGGATTTAGGGACTTAATAGAGATCATTTCCCCTTGTCCAAAATTAGCTCATCTTAGTGATCACTCCAGTTCAGGTTCCACTGTGATGGCATGGATGGAACAACCCTCCTCAACTTGGGTTAGATGTTGGACTCCACGGTAATATCCATGGTTTTTGTTGATTACGTTATAGCTCCCACAGCTTTAGTCAGTACTGACAGTCTATTTTAGTTTATGTTTTGCTTGACAAGTAGTCAAATTTCAGCATTTATTTAATCAGTTATGCAAATTGCACGAGTTGTTTAGATAATGTCAGTATATACAATACTTTGTCTTGTATTTTCAATAATACATGTTCAGGCAATTGCATTCAGTTTCTGCATGTCTTTCAGTTAGACCTTACCTCATGTAAAAGTATATTCAAAGTACTGATAGCATAATTTTATCTTGCGTTATGTTTTCTTATAAGATAGGTTTGAACGAACAGTTTATCGACCATCCTTAGATAACTCAACAGTTCCCCACAGCGGTAGTGGTAAGTCCTCAACTCCGTATATTTAGAGGCTTTCAGACAAACAGTCTAGTTACCAATGTTTATGAGATACTTTAGACATATCATTTTATATATATTTCAGTATGTAGATTGACCGTACCTTATTGGTCTATCTTCCACACATGTTATTATACTTTTTTCATTCAATGCTTATTGTAGGTGCAAAACCATAGGTTAGCTTGGGGTCACTTATATCCTTAAGAACCATGTCGCAACTAGGAAGTAGCCTTGGTTCATGACAAAACTTAGTATCATAGCCTAAGGTTTTAAAGTGAGGGGGTGTCTTAAAGATATGTTGAGTAAAGTCCTGTGCATGGGTCTGAAGCGCATTACATTTATAGACAAGAGGCTATGAGACGTTTTTAGGAATGCTTCCCTTCTTTCAGTGTTTATGTTGTGCAAAAGAGCATGAGCTCTATTGAATTCCTCTTTATAACTCATTCTTCATTCTGTTTACAAATAATGTCTCCTAGAAGTAAAAATGGAAAAAGGAACAGGAATCAACCCGCACCACCACCTTTCATAGATTTGGCCCACTCTGTAGCTGCTCAGAACAATCAACTAGCTATTGCCCCAGCCAATCTGTTGATGAATACAATTGTAGCTAGGGTTTGAGACTTCAACCGAATAAATCCCACTATGTTTTCCAGAACCAAGTATGGGGAGGATCTATAGGAGTTTTTGGATCGAGTATAAAGGGTGACTGATATCATGGGTTTCACTTCAAGTAAGAGTGTGGACTTGGCTACTTACTAGTTGCAGGGAGTATCTCACACCCGGTTTAAGTAGTGGAAGGAGGATAGAGGTGTTGAGGTAGGGCCTATAGAGTGGGAGGAGTTTGGCATGACTTTCTTAGACTGGTTATTCCAACTAGAGTTGATGGAAGTAAAGGTTTAGGAGTTCATAAATTTGAAGTAGGTAGCATGAGTGTGAAGGAGTACTAGCTCAAGTTCACTCAGTTGGAGAGGTATACTCCAACTATGGTGGCTGGCTCTAGGTCCAGGATAAGTAAGTTCATATCTGGTGTATCTAATAGTAGGGTCAAGGAGTGTAGGACCGCCATGTTGATTAAAGAGATGGACCCATCTAGACTTATGGTTCATGCTCAGTAAATTGAGAAGGATAAAATTAAAGAGAAAGACAAAGAGAATAACAGGGCCAAAATAGGTATTTTAAACTACTCTTAGCCAAGGTTTGAAAGCGGTAACCATTCTTAATTCTGCCAAAACATTTCATCCCAAGATCCATCTTTATCTAGTTTACTTGTTCCTGAGTTTAGGAAGAAAAGTAGGGATAGAAAGATAGGGTATAAGAACCAAGATAGTATAAACTGCGGCCGTACCAACTTGTTCTGATGAAATTATGGTAGGAACCATCAGGGTGAAAGCCGAGTAGGAAGTAATGTGTGCTTTTGTAATACCCCATACATTTCTAAGCTAGAAAATGAACCGTTGTTCCTACATGTGAAACCTCTAATCTTGTAATTCTTATTTGAGTACATGACTTACAATGAGTATCCTAGTGAAAAGAGAGTTTTTGGTGTGTTAAATGTGTTCATAAGAGTCACCTAAAGTAATGCAAGCTAAGAGCTTTTGAACCCATCAATTTTTAATGTTGGATTTCATAAAGGTCATATTTAAACTAGTATAACTTGATATATATGTGGTATTTTGTCATATTTAGACCCATTAAATTATATATAATCGAATTATCTTTCCAACGATACCAATTTTGCCTTAATCCACTACCCGAGCAAAAAGTTATGCCTATTTTCGTGAGAGGCAGTAAGGGTATGCGATTGGTTAGGTGCCGCCCAACCAAACTTAGACGATTGAGAAGGTGTTTCTGACCTTAACTTAGGCTATTTCCTAGGCGCCGCCTAAGTCATTGCCAAGTGAAAAAAACACTCCGTTTTGACCTAGATCAAGGTTGTTGAAGTCATTTCATACCCCTAAACCATCCCTAATCACTTCAAAACATTTTTATGATATATTAATCACATAAAATCCTATATCTTAACCCTAATAAGTTAGTAAACAAATCAAAACCCTTCCCCTCTTCCCCAAGACAAAATCCAAGTGTCATCCCTCAAGAATCAAGAAGTTAAGCTCCAAATTCAATTTTATCTACAAGAATTCTTTCAATAAAGTTTAAAGGTCCAATCTTTGAACAATTTCATCACCATTAAGGTATGTTAGATGTTTATTCATGGGTCCCTTCTGCCCATGAAGTTCAATAATCCTTTTCTAAATCCAAAGATTTTATATTTATGAGTTTTCATGACTTATGTGAATTGAAATTCATGTTCATGTTGTTGTTTGGTGTTGATTCACATTTTAGATTATAAGTTTCAAGATTTGATCCTAGTATATGATAATTGGCATAAAGTTCATGATAAACCCTTCAAGTTGAAAGTTTATTGATATAGCCATGATACTTAGATGTGGTAATTGTTTTATAACCAAAGCATGCTTCCCATATGTTTGATTAAATGCCCATGTGAATGAAGTAGTTCTATTATAGCGTATAAACATGTAGTCCCCATTTATGTACAAGTTAATGCATGCTAAGTGTTTGTTGAAAGGATTTAGTGAATGAATTATGAGACATTTGTATGCATTCCTATCCATGTATAAGTTTATGACTTTCTAGTGCTTGAAGAGATGCCTCATTGATTGTATTATGAATGATAGAATATTGTCATGTTATTCAAGACTTGTCATGTTTTATTTTGGTTTATACTATCGAGTCTTAGGGGTATTTAATACCCGACAATCTAGCTACTACCTGGAGCTAGTGTCAGTTTTTAAGATAATCTCAGTCGTGCCACAATTAGTAGAACTCGATCAGTTACAAAACTTAGGAAAACTTAGTAATCTCATTATCAGTCCAACTCAGCTCAGTAATTAATTTAGAACTTAATAGCATTCAGTTAGTTAATAGAATTCAGTAGTATTTCATCAGTCAATTGAACTTAGTAACTCAGTTTAGTTCAGTTAAGTAGTACGATAAGTAACAACTCAGTCAAGCCTAGTATGAAGAAGGAAAGTTCAGTATCATTCAGTTGGGAGTAGGACTCAGCATTGAGTGAGCCTAGGGATGGGGGCTCACCCGTTAGATAGGACTGAGATCCCTAGAAGCAATCCCTAGGTTCTAGAACTACATAGCCAGCATAGGTTATGAGATGTCACCCGTTAGATAGGAATGGCATACTCAGGGATCACCTACTAGTATAGGAGTAATCTCGAGGGCACCTACTAGATTACGACTGAATCCATAGTAGTTTTATTTACCTGTGGCATGGTACTGACATCTTTCTATATGGGATTATAGGTTGGAACCCAATAGTTCAGATTTGAGGTATGTCGGTTAGATGACGATTTCCCACAGTTTTAGTCCCAGTCTTCAGAATAGAACTCAGATCAGTATTACAGAAATCAAGACTGTCAGACACATTCACTCAGATCATTAAAGAACTTAGAGAGTTCTATAGATCCAGAGATCACCTGCTAGATAGGACTGATCTCAAATTAATTCAATTATTTTCACTATAAGAATATTCAAAGATCATCCGCTAGATAGGAATGATCTCAGCTTTAGTCAATCAGATCTCAGTATTAGTAGACTCAGACATCACAAATCCAGTTATTAGGATTTAGTATTCATGTTACTACGATTTCAGTTATAGTTTATGCACTCATGCATGTATGCTCATTCAGTAGTCTCATGATATTAGTCAGTATTGTTCATACATGTAAACCCTTGTATTCAGCCTTACCTTATCTAGCATACCAGTACATGCTCACGTACTGACGCATACTTTTCTCTTACGCTATGGTGTCTTGTACCATAGATTTAGAAGTACGGGATCCAGAGAACTCTTAGTAGTTTAGATTCAGCCATCAGTAGTGAGTCCTTATCATTCGAGGATGTTCCTTATTTTATTATTGCATTAGATTTAGCATTTCAGTAGATAGAGTAAGTTGGGGGATTGTCCCATCAACTCCTTATTCAGACAGTTTAGAGGCTTTTTCAGACTAGAGTATTTTCAGACAGTTGTTTTAGTTTTGGCATTATTATACTTTATTTAGTTTTAATTAAGTATTGAACCTTATGGCAAGTTTCCACCAGTTTTCTGCAATTATTTAGTGCTCAGTTATAGATATTAGTCATGGGTTAGCTTATGGTCCTTCAGGGTCATAAGCACCATGTAGAGTTCGGGGTTCAAAATTTGGGGCGTTACAGCTTTGGGTATGGCAAGCCAGGCCACAGGATGAAGGAGTGTCAAGTGATATCCCAGAAGGGAAGTGGTTCATGCTAACAGGGCCAGTCTAATATTTAATTAGCTCTAGCAGGTCACCTGACTCAGCAGGGTGCCACTTCAAGTAAAACCAATGGGCAGTGTCAGAATAGATTTTACGCTCTCCAAACTCGACATTATCAGGAAAGTTCTCCTGATGTGGTTATGTGTATGTTACAAGTCTTCCATATACACGTTTATGCATTGCTAGACCCTGGAGCTTCATTTTCATTTGTAACTCCTTACATAGATGTAGACTTTGGTATCAGTTCCAAAATATTAGTAGAGCCTTTCTCAATGTATACCCCTAGTGGAGAAGTCCATTATAGCTAGATAGGTATACAAAAATTTCCCAGTCTTAATGTTTTAGAAAGTTACTTCAGTTGATCTTATGGAGTTAGAGATGACTGATTTTTATGTCATTCTTGGCATAGATTGGATCCACTCATGCTACGCCATAGTTGATTGTAGAAATAAACTTGTCTAGTTCCAGTTTCCTAATGAGCCAGTTATCGAATAGATATGTATTACTTCAATTTTTATGGGTCAGCTTGTTTCCTATCTTAAGAAAAGGTAGATGATATCTAAGGGGTGTATTTACTATCTTTACCAAGTCAAGGACTAAAATTTTAAAACTTCGAGTCTTGAGTCAGTTTCAGTAGTAAGAGAATTTCTAGATATTTTCCCAAAGGATCTTCCTAGAGTTCCTACCGAAAGAGAGATATTATATAGAATAAATCTTTTTTAGATACCTAACCTATCTCTATTCCACCATAAAGAATAGCTCCATCTAAGCTTAAAGAGCTAAAACAATAGTTAAAAAATCTTTTAGATAAGGGCTTAATCAGACCTAGTGTTTCACCATGGGATGCTCCAGTTCTATTCGTGTGCAAGAAAGTTGGCTCTCTCAGAATGTGCATTAATTACCGTCAGTTGAACAAGGTCATGATTAAGAAAAAGTATCGTCTTCCCGAAATTGATGACTTGTTCGACCAACTTTAGGGTGAAAGTTATTTCTCTAAGATAAACCTTAGATCCGGATATCATTAGCTTAGAGTTAGAGAATGTGAAATTCTAAACACAACCTTCAGAAATCGATATGGTAACTTTGAATTCCTATTTATGTCTTTTGGACTAATAAATGGCCCTACAACTTTCATGGACTTCATTAATAGAGTGTGAAAGTTGTACTTGGACATGTTCATCATCGTCTTCATTTATGATATCTTTGTCTATTCTCATAGTGAGAATGAGCATGCAGACCATCTGAGAGTTATATTGCAGACCCTTAGAGATCTTCAGGTATTCACTAAGTTAAGTAAGTGCAAATTTTGGTTGAGATCAGTAGATTTCCTTGGTCACATATTTTTTTGGTGATGGCACTTGAGTTGATCCTCAAAAGACTAAAGCAACGAGAAACTAACCTAGACCTGTCTCTCTTTTAGATATCAAGAGTTTCTTGGGTTTAGTTGGCAATTATAGATAGTTTGTTGAAGGATTTTGTTCTATTTCTTTCCCCATGTTTAGGCTAACCTAGAAGAAGGTTAAATTTCTGTGGTTATATTCTTGCAAGAAGAGTTTTCAAGTGTTGAAGACTCGACTCACTTCTGCTCAAGTCTTGACTTTTCTAGATAACATAGATGGATTCATAGTTTATTGTGAGGCTTCTAGAGTTGGATTTGGGTGTGTATTGATGCAAAGAGGCAAGGTCATATCCTATGCCTCTAGACAGTTTAAACCCCATGAAAAGAATTATCCGACCCATGATCTTAAGTTGGAAGTTGTTGGTTTTGCCTTGAAAATTAGAAGGCATTATCTTTATGGGGTACATGTTAATATGCTCATGGGTCACAAGACTTTATAGTACATGCTCATACAGAAAGACCTGAATCTTCGCCAGAGAAGATGGCTTGAGTTGTTGAAATACTATGATACGAGTGTGTTGTATAATTCGGGAAAGGCCAATGTAGTAATGGATGCCCTTAGTAGATTGTCTATGGATAGTGTTACCCATGTCAAAGATGATAAGAAGGAGTTCCTTGAGGTCCATCATCTTGCTAGGTTAGGAGTTTGGTTTGTTGATTCAACCAACCGTAGTACATATGTTTTGAATGGTTTGGAATCTTCATTGATTATCGAGGTAAATGAAAATCAAGATAGGGATCCTAGTTTTGTTAAGTTAAAGGAGGTGGTTAGAGAGAAAAACGTAGAGGTTTGCTCTTGGGGAAGATGGTGTGCTTCATTGTTAGGGCAGGTTATGTGTTTCGGGTATTGATAGTTTGACACAATATATATTAGAAGAAGCACATGGTGCACGGTACTCTATTCACCCTAAAACCAAAAAAATATACCATGACTTGTGGTAATTTTATTGGTTGAATGGTATGAAGAAAGATATTGCAGAGTTTGTAGCTAAGTGTTCGAACTATTAGTAGGTTAAGGTTGAGCACCAAAGGCCTATGGGTACACTTTAGGAGTTTAGCTTCCCCAAATGGAAGTGGGATGTGGTGAATATGGATTTTGTGATAGGATGGCCTTATAGGAATCATCAGCATGATTTGATTTGGGTCATTGTAGATAAGATGACAAAGTCAGGCCATTTTTTGCCACTTTATACTTTGTACTCAGCTGTGCCGGGCTTTATCTTAGGGAGTAGGTGAAGTTTCATAGGGTTCCAATGTCTATTATTTCAGGCAGAGATAGTCAGTTTATGTTGCACATTTTTAAGCTTTCCAGAAGGGTCTTGGTACCTAAGTTCACCTCAATATAACTCTTCATCCTCAGACAGATGGTCAGACAGAGAGGACCATCAAAACTCTAGATGACATATTGAGGATGTGTGTTATAGACTTTAAAGGTAGTTGGGATGACCACTTACCTCTAATTGATTTTACCTACAGCAATAGTTATCACTCCAGTAGTCAGATGGATCATTTTGAGGCTTTTTATGGGAGGTGATGTAGATCACCTATTAGTTGGTTTTAAGTAGGTGAGGCTACTTTGATAGGGAAAAATTCAATGTTTAAGGCTATAGAGAAAGTTCAGTTGATTGGAGAGAGATTAAAGATATCCCAAAGTCATTAGAAATCTTTCATAGATGTGACGAGAAGAGATCTTGAGTTTCATATTGGTGACTTGGTCTATTTGAAAATTTAGGAGTGAAGAGATTTTGCAAGAAGGGAAAGCTTTGTCCCCACTATGTTGGCCTATATAGAATTTTGCACCACTTTGGGAAGGTATCTTATGAATTAGAGTTGCCTGCAGACTTGGCATAGTATATCCGGTGTTCCATGTTTTTTTGTTAAAGAAATGCATTAGTGATTCAGCTTCTATTGTTCCTTTAGAAAGTATGGATGTTATGGATAACCTTTCCTACGAAGAAGTCCTACTTGAGACTCTTGCTCTATAGATTCTTAGATTGAGGAATAAAGAAGTTTCTTTGGTTAAGGTTCTATGGAGAAATCAGTCCGTTGAGGGAGATATTTAGGGGGCAGAAATAGATATACAAGCCCGATATCCTTATCTTTTCTCCACAAATTTAGACTCATCTCAAGGTAATGGTTTTCTTTAAGTTGACTCTTTCTGTTCCCTATTTTAGCTATATAACTATTCTGATGTGTTACGCCCTAGAAAATGGGTCCCGAAGCGTCTCACGGTGCTTGAGGCTACGAGTAGCCCCAAGCTAACCCTTTGAACCATTTTTATTCAGTTCAACACAAATCAACGGGGTTTCCACAAATAACCCTCAAATATTAACAGAGTAATCATCATCCAAGAATAAAAGAATTTTAGAAAGATAACAAAATACGGCTTATTAGTCAAATCCCAACATCTATACTAGTCTGACAAGCCTTTAAGAAAATCAATAAAACCAGCGAGCCATTGAGACATGCCCCAACTGACTCATACTCAGTTATCAAATGTAAACAATTCCGTGAAACCAACATCAGACATCACGTCCTCGGAACATGAGGACTCACCACAACAGAGGATGTATAACAGCGTGCCCGAAGAATCACTGTCGAACCTGGAACTGAGCACCTAAACCTACATTACGAGAAAAAGCAACTCAAATCAGTACCAGGGAAAGGAACCGAGTATATGGGGTGTATAAAGTAGTATAAACATCATCATCATAAATATTGATAAGAAATATGTAGGATATATGAAAGACTCACATAGCCCGAAGAAAATCATCATAATCATTAGAGGATGAAATAAGTACAATAACACATGTGAGTCATCGTATAATTTGTCAATCACTTTCAGTTCATCAAGAATATCAATTCTCATAATGTAAATATCATTTAAATCTTTCGAAAGAATAACTTTCACAATTCCACTTTCAAATCACTTCACCATTCACCATAGACACAAGGAAACACACACACGCTGGGAGATCCTATAACTAACATAAAACATGTGAGCTACATGGAGTCCAACGTACAACCCACGTTGGGGAGAGCCGTCCTATCCTTGCCATCGGAGTAGGACTATCGATATCAAATCCACACAAAGTAGTGATCACTATATAAATCAGCCTCAGGCTCACTCCTATGGGGGCACGTAGTTCTAGGGAAGTAAGGTTTCTTTATACCTCCCACTCGGTGCTAAGGATTTCTTCAAGACTTAGCTCAGATCATTTCAAAGACAATCCACAATAAAACAATTTCAGTAATATATAAATATACATCGGGAGCCATCATGCTTCCCATCTATCAAAATCAACCACGTTGTGGATTTCTTTCACACTTGAGTTCAAAACAACTCCATTAAGACCAAAAGGTCAAATCATTCAAAATACGTCAAATATTCAACATCAACGTGCTTATAGCACACACTTTCTCAAAAAAACACAATTTCCAATAGGGATTCACGACCCAAATATCAAAATTATGATAAATATCGTTCAAGATTTATGCTTTATATCTCCACACATGTAAATTCATCTTTCAAATCATAAACATCAAGATTTCATAATAATCATCATAAGATATGGGTTCATGCTTCAAATTCGTAAAAGTCAAATAAAAATCATGCCTTTGTAAAGAAAATTACTTTTGGGCACAAGAACGAAAGAGAGTTCTTGTTGAAAAACCCTACATACCTTGAATGATGAACTTTAGATCGATACTCATTTTTGAGATGTTAATCGTGCCTTTGAATGATGGTTCTTGAACTAGGAACTTGGAATCTTGAATAAATTTGCAGAATTAATGGTGAACTTTGGAGGTTCTTGAAGTTGGATGTAGGAGCTTAGGATTTTCTTTTTAAGAGAATTTGATGAAATATAACATATAATGCTTCTAATAGGCTTTAATATAAGGTTTGGACGGATTTTGGGTGAGGGGGAATGACCAAAACGCCCCTAAAAGTCAAATAATTCTCAAATTTGTCCTTTGGTGGACTGTTTTGATAATCTGAAGTAGATCAACCATAACGTTTTACTCCGGTATCCAAATTGGATGAAACAAATTTCATTAGAAAGAGAACTCTCATATATTTCCATTGATATATACTATCTCACCCAGATCATTGTGTACGAGGAGTTATGATCGTTTGAAGTTGACCCAAAAATTCACTTTTGGTAGGCTGAAGTAGATCGACCATAAATTTTAGCTCCGATAGACAAATTGGATGAAACCAATATCATTTGAAAGAGGACTCACAGAGCTTTCCGTTGATATACAGTACATCACCCAGGTCATTATGTACAAGGAGTTATGATCTATTAAAGTTGGAGCAAAAATATGCCATGCCTAAGTACTTTTTCCTGCACGTCTTACTGTTCACTACCATTTATGGTTCGATCGGAATGTTCATAACTCGTCGCTCGGGTGTCCGTTTTAGATGATCCACATATCGTTGGAAAGCTTATTCGATACCCTACACAATGGTGGGTCATAATCTAAAACATTCTACATGGAAAATTTATAATTCATTCTAGAAGATAGAACCCAACACATTTACGCACAAAATTTCAACGAAAAATTTCCCGGGGTATTACATCATCCCCCCTTGAAAACATTCATCCTTGAATGATGATAGACATGCCAAGATTAGATATGGAATAGAGCATACAGCTGAAACCATTTGTTAGACTCATCACCACATCGTTTCTCACTCCGAATGCAACATAGAATGCATAAATTCAAGAAACTACAGCTGAACACATAACAAATGACAGCTGAACTACTGCAACTTTTATCAAAAGTGCATGATTTTGGAAAGAACGGTACCTTCGGCTTGATCAGAGTTCGCAGAAAATAGGTGCGGGTACTTGGATCGCATATCCGCCTCAGCTTCCCAAGTTGCACCCTCAACAGATTGGTTTCGCCACAACACCTTGACCAAGGGAACTTCTTTGTTCCTTAGTCTTCGGACATTAAAATCAAGAATCTCAACAGGAATCTCATCAAAAGAAAGATTTCTTGAATGTAAGCACTCACAGAGGAATCGACTACCACAGCATCGCTAATATGCTTTCTAAGCATGGAGACATGGAGTATTGGATGAATAGAGGACAACTCAGAAGGTAACTCGACCTCATAAGCTACCTTACCAACACGGCTAAGAATTTTGTAAGGAACAACATAACGGGGACTAAGCTCCCCTTCTTTCCGAATCTCTTCACCCCCCTTATGGGTGAAATTTTCAGATACACTAGGTCACTAACTTCAAACTCAAGGTCTCTCCTTCTAACATCCGCATATGACTTCTGACAACTCTGCGCAGTTTTTAAGCTTTCCCTAATCAACTTAACTTTTTCCATAGCCTCAAATACCGAATCAGGACCACTCATAACCGCTTTGCCCACCTTGAACCAACCTATGGGTGATTTACACTTCCTCCCATATAAGGCTTCAAATGGAGCCATGCCAATACTAGAGTGGAAACTTTTATTGTAAGCAAACTCTATCAACGGTAAGTGATCATCCCAACTTCTCTTAAAGTCAAGTGCACAAGCTCTCAACATATCCTCTAAGGTCTAGATGGTCCCCTCAGCCTGACCATCGGTCTGCGGATGAAAAGAAGAACTCAAAAGCACTTAGCTACCAAGACCCTTCTGAAAAGCATTCCAAAATTACAAAGTAAACTGAGTACCCCTATCCGAAATGATAGACAAGAGAACTCCATGCAGTCTGACTAGCTCTCGGATATATAATCTATAGTAATCCTCAGCAGTATATGAAGTATGAACAGGCAAGAAATGAGTAGACTTAGTCAACCTATCAACCACAACCTAAATGGACTCATGATGGGGTCGAAAAGGAGGTGAACCAATCACGAAGTCTATATTTATCTCTTCCCACTTCCAGGTGGGAATACTAAACTCTTGCATCATACCACCAGGTCTTTGGTGTTCATCCTTAACCTGTTGGCATGTTGCACACTTAGCTACAAATGCTGCTATATCTTTCTTCATGCCACGCCACCCATAGATTTCCCGCAAGTCTTAATACATCTTGGTGGCACCAGGATGAATAGAATATCGCGCCCCGTGTGCTTCAGCCATATTCCTCTGTCTCAGATCATCAACATTCGGAACACACAATCTACCCTGCAATCTCAACTAACCATATCCCCTTGGGAGTAAACCTCTACTTTTTGGTCCTTGACTGACTCCTTTAGTCTGACCAAACTAGCATCTAAGTATTGCTTTTCCTTCACTTCTGAAACCAAAGAGGATTCGGAACTACACTGAGCCCCTATACTACTTTCAGCAGAGTCAAACAACCTAACCCCCAATCTAGCCAAACGATGTACATCATGAGCCAACTCTTTCTTACCTTCTACCACATGCGAAACACTACCCATGGACACTCTACTTAGGATATCCGCCATAACATTGGCCTTGCCCGAATGGTACAACACACTCATATCATAGTCCTTTAACAATTCTAACCATCGACTCTACCTAAGATTCAATTCTCTCTGGGTAAACACATATTGCATACTCTTATGATCTGTGAAAACATCAACATGGACACCATACAAATAGTGTCTCCTGATTTCAAAGCAAACACAACAGTAGCCAACTCAAGGTCATGGGTGGAGTAATTTTTCTCATAGGGTTTCAACTGTCTAGAAGCATAAGCTATCACCTTACCCTTATTCATCAATACACAACCCAACCCAACTCTTGAAGCATCACAGTACACCATAAAACCATCAAAACCATCAGGCAAAGTCAAAACAAGGGATGAAGTGAATCGAGTCTTCAACTCCTGAAAACTCTTCTCAAAAGATTCTGACCACAAGAACTTCACTTTCTTTTGGGTTAACCGAGTCATAGGAGACGTTATAGAGGGAAAACCTCAACAAAACGATGGTTATAGCCAGCTAAACCCAAGAAAATTTAGATATAAGTCAGAGAAATAGGTCTAGGCCAATTTCTAACAGCTTCAGTCTTTTGGAGATCAACTCTAATACCCTCGGAAGAAATGATATGACCTAGAAAAGCAATTGACCTTAGCCAAAACTCACACTTACTGAACTTGGCAAACAACTTGTGATCTTTAAGGGTTTGCAAGACAGTTCGGAGATGATGAGAATGTTCATCCTCACTATGGGAGTACACCAGCATATCATCGATGAACACTATGACAAACATATCCGAATATGGTCTGAACACTCGATTCATGAGGTCCATAAAAGCTGCTGGGGCATTAGTTAACCCGAAAGACAGGAGAGCACGAATCAATAGTAGAGAGAGATACTTTAAGCATGATAGACTTCTAAAAGAAAGAATCACACTTTTTCCTAAAATGTCTTGTAGCCTCTTGCTTATAGATGTGGCGCGCTACACACCGATGATCAAGACTCTACTTAACGTGACTTGTCAGACTCCCTAGGATACCTTAAAATCGTAGGCTCTGATACCAAGTTTATAACGCCCCATAAAATGGGTCCTACAGCGTCACACGGTGCTTAAGGCTATGAGTAGCCCCAAGCTAACCCTTTGAGCCATTTTCATTCAGTTCAACACAAATCAATGGGGTTTCCACAAATAACCCTCAAATATCAATAGAGTAATCATCATCCAAGAATAAAAGAATTTTAGAAAGATAAAAATATACGACTTATTAGTCAACTCCCAATATCTATACTAGTTTGACAAGCCTCTAAGAAAATCAATAAAACCAGCGAGCCATTGAGACATGCCCCAACTAACTCATACTCAGTTATTAAATATAAACAATTCCTTGAAACCAACATCAGACATCACATCCTTGGAATATAAGGACTCACCACAACAGAGGATGTATAACAGCGTGCCTGAAGAATCATTGTCGAACCTGGAACTGAGCACCTAAACCTACATTCTGAGAAAATGCAGCCCACATCTAAAGGTGTGGGTTAGTACTAAGGAAAGGAACTGAGTATATGGGGATCTATGCAGTTGTATAAACATCATCATCATAAATATATATAAGAAATATGCACGAAGTATGAAAGACTCACATAGCCCGAAGAAAATCATTATAATCATGAGAGGATGAAATAAGTACAATAACACATGTGAGTCATCATATAATTTGTCAATCACTTTCAGTTCATAAAGAATATTAATTCTCATCATGTAAATATCATTTAAATCTTTTGAAAGAATAACTTTCACAATTCCACTTTCAAATCACTTCACTATTCACCATAGACACAAAGAAACACACACACGCTGGGAGATCCTATAACCGATATAAACCATGTGAGCTACACGGAGTCTAATGTATAACCCACGTTGGGGAGAGCCGTCCTATCCTTACCATTGTAGTAGGACTATCGATATCAAATCCACCCAAACTAGTGATCACTATATAAATTAGCCTCAGGCTCACTCCTATGGAGGCATGTAGTTCTAGGGAAGTAAGGTCACTTTATACCTCCCACTCGGTGCTAAAGATTTCTCCCATACTTAGCTCAGATCATTTCAAAGACAATCCACAACAAAACAATTTCAGTAATATATAAATATACATCGGGAGCCATCATGCTTCCCATCTATCAAAATCAATCACGTTGTGGATTTGTTTCACACTCGAGTTCAAAACAACTCCATTAATACCAAAAGGTCAAATCATTCAAAATACCTCAAATATTCAACATCAATGTGCTTATAACACACACTTTCTCAAAAAAACACAATTTCCAATGGGGATTCACGACCCAAATATCAATATCATGATAAATATCATTCAAGATTCATGCTTTATACATCCACACATGTAAATTCATGTTTCAAAATTATAAACATCAAGATTTCATAATAATCATCATAAGATATGGGTTCATGCTTCAAATTCGTAAAAGTCAAATAAAAATCATGCCTTTGTAAAGAAAATTACTTTTGGGCACAAGAATAAAAGAGAGTTCTTGTTGAAAAACCCCACATACCTTGAATGTTAAACTTTAGGTCGATACTCGTTTTTGAAATGTTAATCGTGCCTTTGAATGATGGTTCTTGAACTAGGAACTTGGAATCTTGAATAAATTTGCAGAATTAATGGTGAACTTTGAAGGTTCTTAAAGCTGGATGTAGGAGCTTAGGGTTTTCTTTTTGAGGGAATTTAATGAAATATAACATATAATGCTTCTAATAGGCTTTAATATAGGGTTTGGATGGATTTTGTTTGAGGTAAAATGACCAAAACGCCCCTAAAAATCAAATAATTCTCAAATCTGTCCTTTGGTGGACTGTTTTGATAGTCTAAAGTAGATCAACCATAACGTTTTACTCCACTATTCAAATTGGATGAAACCAATCCCATTAGAAAGAGGACTCTCATATGTTTACGTTGATATATACTATCTCATCCAGATCATTGTGTATGAAGAGTTATGATTATTTGAAGTTGAACCAAAAATTTGCTTTTGATAGGCTGAAGTAGGTCGACCATAACTTTTTGCTCCGATAGACAAATTGGATGAAACCAATTTCATTGGAAAGAGGACTCGCAGAGATTTCCATTGATATGTAGTAGATCTCTCAGATCATTATGTACAAGGAGTTATGATCGTTTAAAGTTAGAGAAAAAATACGCCAGGCCTCAGTACTTTTTCCTGCACGTTTTACTATTTACTACTATTCACAATTCGATCGGAATGTTCATAACTCGTTGCTCGGGTGTCCGTTTTGGATGATCCACATATCATTGGAAATCTTATTCGATACTCTACGCAATGGTGGGTCATAATCTAAGATATTCCACATGGAAAAGTTATAATTTATTCTAGAAGATAGAACCCAACACGTTTACGCACAAAATTTCAACAAAAAATTTCCCGGGGTATTACATAATGTCCCAACTTGCATTTATAAAATCAGTTCAGCTTATGTTGTATGTATCATGTTTCAGACCTAGTTATTTGATCTTGTTTTAGCTTATCAGTATTCAGTAGAGACTCTCAATCTTCGTTATATCTCAACTTAACCAGTCCCATTCAAGGACGAATGGTCCTAAAGAGGAGTCGTTATAATAACCCATAAGATTCTAAGCTTGATTCAACCTCTATTTGCATTCTTAAGGGGTCCAAGGCTTGAAATTTTCACTAGAGTATTGAGGAATTTGTCATTTTAAAAGCCTAAGACTTAACCCCAAAGACCCTAAGACATTGGTTTTTTAGTTGAAACATGTTTAGGTATTTTAAAGGTGTCTCTCAAAAGTGTTTCAGAATTTTCAAATAGTATTCGGGGGAATGTTTGGACAGCGGAGGCAGAGAGGCTCCATGATAAAGCCGCGCCACATGGGCTACTCCTAAGAAATAAGGTCCACGTCATGGAGGCCATTATAGTGAATAGAGACCATATTGCGGAGGTCATCCCTCAAAATGGGATTCGTACCACGGAGGCCACTCCTCCATTATTCCAGCTTCATGATTTAAGTGGCCAAGGGGTAATTTGGTCCCTTCCCCTCAACCCCAGTCATCCAAAACACGATTTGTAACACTCTTAAGGGAATTATTTGCCTATTAACCTCAAAATTTCTCACGTATAAACCCTTCCTCTTCCCAAGAACAAAATTCAATCTTCTCCTCTCAAGAACTTAAGAATTTAAGTTCTAATTTAAAAATTTCTTCATGAATTTATCCATGCTTAAGTTCATGTATTATACTCATGTAATGAGTTATCCAATGTGTTGGGTCTTTGAAATATGATTTTCATATTACTATTTTAAGAGTTGTTATCTTGTTTTAGTAATCATTCAATGTTGGCAGTTTTGGAACACCCAATACCTATGTGTTAACTTGTTATTTTAGAATTTTCAAATTACAAGTTAGTCATGCCATAATTTCTTTACTATATTCAAGTTTAAGTTGAGGCTTATCAGTATAGTACTATGTTATATTAAACTATGATTAAAACAATGTCATTTAGTTTGGAGTAGGATTTAAAACTGAGAGGGAAGTGTGGGTTCAACGCATCCTACTTCCCAAAAATTACATGCGACCATAGGACTTAGGGACATGCTAGAGAGCATTTCCCTTTGCCCAAAATGGGCTCAGCTTAGTGATCACTCCAGTTTAGGTTCTACTCTAATGGCATGGATGGAAAAACTCTCCTCAATATAGGTCATACATTGGTCTCCATGGTAATATCCATGGTTTATGTCAGTTACATGATAGATCCCATAGTTTCAGTTAGTATTGGAAATCTATTTTAGTTCAGTTTTATCTAGAACAAGTAGTCAGATTTCAGTATTTATTTAATCAGTTATGCAAATTGCACCATTTATTCAGATAATGTCATTATATACAATACTTGGTCTTGCATTTTCAATATTACAAGTACATGAAATTACATTCAATTTCCACATGTATTTCCGTTAGTCCTTACTTCACGTACCAGTACATTCAAAGTACTGGTCGCATACTTTTCTCTTGCACTATGTTGTTTTATAACATAAGTTCAAACGCGTAGTTTCCCGACCATCCTTAGACAGCTTAGCAGTTTCCCATAGTAGTAGTGGTGAGTCCTTATCTATCATGAAAATGACATGTTATTTTAGTTATTTCCCTATTTTTTATATTCATATCAGTTGGGGTTAGTTGGGGGTTCATCCCATCAACTTTGTATGTTCAAAGGCTTTTAGACAGACTATCTAGTTTTTTAGTATTTATCAGATACTTCAAACTTATCATTTTATATATATTATACTATGTAGATTTATAGTACCTTATTGGTTTTTCTTTAGCACATGTTATTATACTTTTATTTTATTCAGTGCTCATAGAAGGTACCATACTATGGGTTAGATTGGGGTCAATTGTAGCCTTAAGCACCGTGTCATGACTAAGGGGTATCCTCGGGTCGTTCGAGCTTATGTAATAGGATCTATTGAATGACCTTCTAGATAAAGTTTTCATCTGGCCTACTGTTTCTCCGTAGGGTACTCCAGTTCTCTTCGTACACAAAAAGGATGGTTCCCTCTTAATATGCATTGACTACTATCGATTGAACAAAGTCACATCAAGAATAATTATCCTTACCCCAAGATTGATGACTTATTCGACCAACTTTAGGGTGCAAGCTATTTCTCTAAGATAGACCTTAGATTTGGATATCGTAAGCGTAGAGACAAGGAATACGACATCCTGAAGACAACTTCAGAACTTAATACAGTCACTTTGAATTTCTAGTTATGTATTTTGGTCTAAAAAATGATCCTGTTGATTTTATGGACTTAATGAATAGGGTGTTCAAGAAGTAATTGGACATGTTCATCATAGTCTTCATAGATGACATCCTCGTCTATGCTGGTAATGAAGGTGATCATGCAGACGATTTAAGAATTGTATTGCAGACCCTTAAGGATCACAAGTTATTTGCTAAGTTCAGTAAGTACAAATTATACTTGAGATCAGTATCTTTCCTTGGGAACATAATTTTTAATGATGGCATTCGAGTTTACCCTCAAAAGATTGAAGCGGTGTAAAACTTGCCTAGACCCATCTATCCATTAGATATCAGGATTTTTTGGTTTTAGATGGTTTCTACAAACATTTTTTTGAAGGATTTTCTTTTATTTCTTCTCCCACATCTCGACTGACTCAAAAAAAAAGATAGGTTTCAATGGTCAGATTACTGTGACAAAATTTTTCAGGAGTTGAAGACTCGAGTCACTTCTACTCTACGATTGACTCTAATAAAGGGTTCAAATAGGTTTGTAGTCTATTTTGATGCTTCTAGAGTGGGTCTTAGTTGTGTATTGATACAGCAAAGTAAGGTCATTGCCTATGCCTCTAGACAACTTATACCCCATGAGCAGAATCACCTAACCTATGATCTTGATTTGGCAGCAGTTGTCTATGCTTTAATGATTTGGAGGCGTTACCTTTATGGAGTTCATGTTGATGTATTCATGTAACGTCCCAAGTCTGAACCCCGGAGGCCACACGGTGATCATGACCCCGTAGGACCACAAACTACCTATGACTGGCACCTGCTGTGAGCATTGAATAATAATACTAAAATAATGCAAAAATAGGATGAAATTCCATAAGGTTCATAATCTGAAAACAAATACTAAATACTAATAAATAAATAATAAAAGCTGAACATCTGTCTGAATTAATCTAGCCTGAAAATCATCTAACTGTCTGAACATGGAGTTGATGGGACAAGTCCCCAACTAACTCTGACTATAGAATATACTGAACTAATAAAATACTAAAACATAACTCTATCCCTGAACTATGAGGACTTACCAATAAATTTGGTGCTGATAGGATAGGCTGCTAAGTACGGTCAGGAGCCCATGCATCTGAATCTATGATATAAGCTATCATAGCACAAAATAAAGAGTATGCGTCAGTACTTTAAATGTACTGGTACGCTAAGTGAGGTAAGCTGATATGCAAGGGTTCATATACATGAACAATAACTGACAGAGTAACATGAGTATGACTGAATAAGAGTACATATATATCTGAAACTACTGTAAATACTAATTATGCAATATTGTATGTAAATCTACTTTACTATAACTGAGATCGCTGATAGCTGAATTATTGAGAACAGAGTTACTGATAACTGGGTAACTGTTTCTGACAGTCCTGATTCTGTAGAACTATACTGAGTATTATATTGAGTTGGGTGATTGTTCCTTGTAGTCTTGATTCTGAAAATTGATCTGACATTTTATACTGGGTTTGAAACTAAAACTATAACTGTGGGAGTGCTCATATAACCGACATACCCTAATTATAAATTGAGTTGGGGTCCAACCTGTGACCCCAGTTTAAAAGGTGTTATCACCTTGCTAAGGGATACTAATAATGGTTACGAGTTAACCCTATCTGGCAAAAAGATATTTCGTCAATCCTCACTGACAGAAAAACTCATACGAGATGTATCAACCCTTATCTGGTAGGAAGATATCTCAACCTACACTGGCTACGTAGTTCTGTAACACAAGGATTGCAACTAAGGGTAAACCTTCACTGATAGCGATGCCCCAATCCCTGGGTTCGCTCGGTGTTGATTCCTACTCCTAACTGAATAAACACTGAGCTAATTTCTAGACTGTAGTAGGCTTGACTGAACTATTACTAGTCTTGCTAACTAACTGAACTAGACTGAGTTCACTGAGTTCTGTTAATTGACTGAATACATTATTCGTGATACTAAGCTAAACTGGACTAATACTGAGTTTAACTGAGTTCTATAACTGGCTGAATACTACTATTCGTGACATTAATAAGACTATTCAGTAACTACTGTAGCATTAGGTAAACAACTAAATTTTTGGGTATTGAATACCCCCAGGACACAAAAGCATGGCATGATCTTTAAAGCATAATAATAAATAATTTTTAACTATACATTCACCTAGGCATTTTGTCAAACACTTGAGATACATGAACTTGCACATGAATGGATCCACATGATGACATATCATGATTTAACTATTCAACTCACATAGGCATTCTATCAAATACTTGGGATGCATGGTTATTTCACATGAGGATAGTTAACATATGAACATCATGGATATAATAATCAGTTGTAATTTCAAGGGTTTAACATGAAAATCATATAATTCACCACACATTCTAATTTAATATCATGAAATTTGTAGTAAATCATGGATTAAAATCCAAATAATATCATGAACATGAATACAATCAAATTCAACATAAAATTCATGAAAGCAATCAACTTGTAGTTTCAAAAGAGGTTCTTGAACTCCAAGGGTGGAAGGAAACCCTTACATGAATACCTAACATAACTTGGTAATCAAATTCCTGAAGATTGATGGTGTGATCTTAAAGCTTGAACTTTAAATTGAAAGCCCTAGGGTTTTGTTCTTGAGAGAAATTGAGAGGAAGTGAGTGATTTTTTCCCTTAGAAATGATTAATCTTGTGTTTTAGGGATGAATAGAAATGGAAAATGACCCAAATACCCCTCTGTACATGGACATTTAATTACTCAAAATATTCCCAGTGATGCATGCACTGGGCGACGCACCACATCGATGGATGGTAAAATAGCACATGCAACGCATCAATATCATGTTGGCTTATAGGAACTTGCACCGAAGGCTGGTGAAAAGTTTTGGTCAACATGATGGGCAATTCGACGCATCGAGATCACATTGATCCACTATTTTGGACTCCCAAACATGCCTTAAATGATATCCAAAAAATCCAAAACTCACCTGAAGTGACATATTAACACACCTGATCATGATTCTATCAATGGATCAACATTTTAAGGTCATAAGGGTCATAAAATAAGATCTCCAACTTAAGAAGGCTAAAAAAAATAGTTCTATGTATAAATACTTAGCTGAAATCTCTATGTCTGAAACCTCTTTTTATGCTCTAAAGAACTGAGTTAAGCTAGGATTTTGTAGGGTCTTACAATATCTCCCCCTTGGGAATATTCTTCCTCGAATAATACTGACTAAGCTAAAATGCTGGTAGACTGAGTCTACATACTGAACATGCACAACTGAAGCATGATTACATGACTGAAACTACTGATATGCTGATTTTTCATACTGAACATGCATAACTGAAGCATGACGAATTTTGAAGACATGACACATAAATGAGCTATTTTATGGGCTTATGAATGATATGAGAACGTTATGCAACTGAAACTAATACAGAGTTTGTAAAGGCAATCTGAGCACAGAACTGAGTAATTTCAAGGAAAACTATTACCTTGAGCTGAGTCTGAGTTTATGGAGAACAGGTGAGGATACTTAGTTCATATATATGCTTCTTCCTCCCAAGTATCTCTCCCCAAAGACTAATTTCTCTAAAGAACTATGACTATAGGAACTTTTTTGTTCCTCAGTATGCGAACCTGATGATCAAGAGTTTCGATAGGAACTTCTTCATAAGAGAGACTGTTCTAAACATCTGTAACCTCTATAGGGATTACAATTGCAGGGTCACTAATGCATTTCTTAAGAAAGGAGATGTGAAACACTATTTGCACTAAAGTTAAGTCTGAAGAAAACTCAAGCTCATAAGCTACCTTTCCGAAATGACTGGGAATTCGGTAAGGACCGACATATCGGGGACTGAGCTTCCCTTTCTTGTCAAACCTCTTCACTTTCCTTCATAGGAGAGATTTTCAAATACATATCATCACCAATCTTAAACTTGAGATCCTTTTTTCATACATCTGCATACGATTTCTATCAGCTCTGAGTTGTCTTAAGCCTTTCCCTGGTTAACTTAACTTTTCTAAGGTATAAAATACCAAGTCAGGCCCTACCACTATGGCCTCACCCACTTCAAACTAACCAATGAGAGATCTATATCTCCTGCTATAGCGCACCTTAAATGGAGCCATCTGAATGCTGGAATGATAGCTGTTGTTATACGCAAACTCAATCAAAGGCAAGTGGTTATCCCAACTACCCATAAAGTCAATGGCACACGTTCTTAACATATCTTCTAAAGTTTGAATGGTCCTTTATGCTTGACCATATTTTTGGGGATGAAAGGTTGTATTGAGGTGAACTTGGGTACCAAGACCCTTTTGGAAGGCTTTCCAAATAGGAGAGGTAAGCTACGTACCTCTATCTTAAATAATGGACAACGGAACTCCTTGCAATTTGACCAACTCTCTAACATAAAGCTTGGAATAATCCATGGCTGAATAGGAGGTATAAAATGGTAAGAAATAAGCTGATCTGGTCATCCTATTCACAATGACCCAAATCGTATCATGCTGATGACGAGTATGGGGCAAATCCATCACAAAATCTATGTTCAGCTCTTCCCACTTCTTAGTGGGAATACTAAACTCCTGCATAGATCTACTAGGCTTCTGATGTTCGATCTTAACCTGCTGACATGTTGAGCACTTAGCTACAAACTCTGAAATGTATCTCTTCATGCCACTCCACCAATAGACTTTTCGCAAGTTGTGGTACATCTTGGTGGCCCCTGGGTAAATCGAGTTGCGTGCACTATGCGCTTCTACAAGAATCCGCTATCTCACACCATCCATATATGACACACATAGTTTACCCTAGCAATGTAACAAACCATATCCCCCTTGGGAGATAACCTCTACTTTCTAATCTCTGACTGACTCTTTTAGATTAACTAGACTGGGATCTCTATCCTACTTTTCTTTTACTTTAGAAACCAGAGATGATTTTGAACTATTCTGAACCTATATACTACCCTCGGCTGAATCGACTAAGCGGATACCTAGTCGGGCAAGCTGATGAAATTTTTAAACTAACTTCTTCTTACCATCCTCCACATGAGTAACACTACCCATAGACATCCTAATAAGAGCATCAACCACTACATTGGCCTTACCTAGATGATACAAAATACTCATGTCATAGTCTTTCAATAACTCTAACCACCTCCTCTAACGTAAATTCAAATCTTTCTAAGAGAATAATACTACAAGCTCTTATGATCTATCACCACTTCAACATGTACTCCATACAAGTAATTTCTACAATTCTTTAAGGCAAACACTACAACTGCTAACTCAAGATCATGAGTGGGATAGTTCTTTTCATGGGGCTTAAGCTATCTAGAGGCATAGGCTATGACCTTACCTCTGCATCAAAACACACCCCAAACCAACTCTGGAAGCATCACAATATACCACAAACCCATCTAAACTATCTAGTAAAGTAAAAAAAAAAGGTTGTAGTAAGTCGAGTCTTCAACTCCTAAAAAATCTTCTCACAATAATCTGACCGCTGGAACTTGACTTTCTTCTGTGTCAATCTAGACATGGGGGACATAATAGACAAAAATCCCTTAACAAACCATCAGTAATATCCAGCCTAACCCAAGAAACTCCTGATATCTGATGAAGAGATAGGAATGGGACAGTTTCTCACTGCTTTGATCTTTTCAGTATCAACTCTAATGCCATCACCGAAAAATATATGACCAAGGAAAGCTACTGACCTTAGTAAAAATTCCCATTTACTAAATTTGGCAAACAACTGATGGGCTCTGAGGGTTTGTAATACTATTCTGAGATGGTCTGCATAATTATGTTCACTACGAGAGAAGAGAAGAATGTTGTCAATAAAGACTATGATGAACATATCCAAGTATTGCTTGAACATGCGGTTCATCAAGTCCATGCAAGCTGCTGGGGAATTGGTATGACCAAATGACATGACTAGGAATTTAAAGTGATATACCAAGTTCTGAAGTGCTATTTTTGGAATGTCACATTCTCTGACTCTGAGTTGAAGATAGCTTGATCTGAGGTCTATCTTAGAAAAGTAACTGGCACCCTGAAGTTGGTCAAATAAGTCATCGATCCTGGCAAGTGGATACTTGTTCTTGACAATGACTTTGTTCAACTGACGGTAGTCAATACACAATTTAAGAGAACCATCTTTCTTACGCATGAATAAGACTAGTGCACTCCAAGAGGATATGCTGGGTCTAATGAATCCCTTACCTAGGAGATTATTTAACTATTCTTTTAACTCTCTAAGTTCAGATAGTGCAATTCTATATAGAGGAATGAAGATAGGCTAAGTATCGAGAATAAGGTCTATTCCAAAGTTAATTTCCCGCTCGGGAGGGACTCCAGGAAGATCTTCAGGAAACATATCTAGAAATTCACATGATATTAGAACTGACTAAAGAGTAGGAGTCTCGGAACTAGAATCCTTAACCTGAATAAGATGGTAGAAACATCCTTTAGATATTATTTTTCTTGTCCTTAGGTAAGAAACAAGCTGACCTCTAAGTGCTAAAGTCCTACCCCTCCATTCAAGGATAGGTTTACTCAAAAACTTAAAGTAGACAATTCTGTTTCTACACTCAACTAAAGAATATCATGAGTGGAGCCAATCCATGCCAAGAATGACATCAGAATCCATCATCTCTAGCTCTACTAAGTCTGCAGACGTAACTTTCTGAGATACCATAACTAAATAGTTCCTGTATACCCATCAGGCTATAATAGATTTACCCATTGGGGTAGTGAATGACAAGGAATCTTCTAGGATTTTAGGACTTACTCCAAAATCCATAGTTATATAAGGAGTTACAAAGTACAGAGAAACTACTGGATCTACCAAATCATAAACATGTAAATAATAAACTTGTAATGTACCAGTGACCACATCAGGAGAGCTTTTTTGATCCTTTTGAGAGTGAAGTACATAGAGTCTATTTGGGTGTTGCCCACTAGTCTGTTTGGGTGTTGCCCACTGGTGGAACTAAAAGCGGCAGCCTGCTAATTCGAGCGACCGAACTGAACTGGGGAATGATTATGCTAACTCTGCGAACCCACATGAGGACACTCTCTAACCCTATGGCCGGGCTTTCCATATCTGAGACATACATTACTGCTAGCTCTGTAAATACCCTAGTGGTTCCTGCCACACTTTTGGAAAAGAGGATTTGTTCAGGAACTGTTAACACTACCTTGGGTTTAGGGCCTGGTTCCTTATCTTTATTGCCATCTCTAAATTTTGGCACTGGCACACTGGATAAGAATGGAGCTGGAACTAAAGATTTTAGGCAAAACTGAGAATGATTGCGACCCTGTGAATTAGGCTGAGTGAAGTTGAAGCTACCTGTTCTAGATTTCTTATCCTCCCTCTCCTTTTCCTTATTTTTAGCCTCCTCTATCTACTGAGCATACACCATAAGCTTGGATATGTCCATCTCCTTAATAAGAATTGTGGTCCTATACTCCTTGACCATACTATTAGACACACCCAATGCAAACTTACTCATCTTAGATCTGTTATCTACTGCCACATAAGGGGAATATCTAGCTAATTGAGTAAACTTGAGGGAATACTCTTTAACTGACATGTTGTCCTGTTTTATACTAATAAACTCCAAAACCTTAGCTTCCATTAACTCTAGTAGGAAGAACCTATAAAGGAAGGTAGTAGCAAACTCTTCCCATTCTACAAGCCCCGCATATGTACCTTTATTTGCCTTCCACTGCTTAAACTATGTATGAGCCACATCCTGTAATTAGTATGCAGCTAATTCTATTCACTCACTGGAATTCACCTCCATGATATTTGTGACTTTTTGCACCATGTTAAGGAATTTCTACTGGTCTTCCTCAAACTTAGACCTTGTAAATGATGAAGGATTTATTTGGGTGAAGTTCTAAATTCTAGCTTCGGCAGTACTGGCCACTGGGTTAGCCTGAACGGGAGCTAGGCATTCCTTCTGGGCTGTCACAGAATGAGCCAAAGTGGTAAAAGCAGCTCTGCATTATGCGTGAGAGATATGCTCATCCAGGGGATATGCCAGAACGGGCGAAGGTGTTGGCTGATTTTCAGTTCTTCTTTCATTGGTTTTTTTGGGAGGCATACTCTATAAATGAAAGGGGAAAACTAGATTAGATTGAGAGTTTAACTTGAGCTCATGTTCACCCGCATGACATGAATACTAAAAGAAAGAAAACTTTTCCTAAAACGCCTCATAGCCTCTTGCCATAAGTGTGGCATGCTACACACCCATGCATAAGACTCTACTATACGTGTCTTTCAGACTTCCTAGGACTCTTTTGAACCTTAGGATTTGATACCAAGTTTGTAACGCCCCATGTCTGCACCACGAATGCCACACGCTGCTCATGACATTGAAGGACCACAAGTTAATCCCTGATTGGCACCTACTATGAGCACTGAATAATAATATTATAATGATGCAAAAAAATAAGATAAAATGACATAAGGTTCATAATATGAAAACAAATACTTAATACTGATAAATAAATACTAAAAGTTGAACATCTGTCTGAAATACTATAGCCTGAAAAGCCTCAACTGTCTGAACATGGAGTTGATGGGACAAGTCCCCAACTAACTCCGACTACTGAATATACTGAACTACTGAAATACTAAAATTATAAATCTATCCTCAAACTATAAGGACTCACCACTAAATCTGTGGCTAATAGGCTGGGCTGCTAAGTATGATCAAGAGCCGGTGTATCTGAACCTATGACATAAGACATCATAGCACAAAAGAAAGGGTTTATATGCATGAACAATAACTGACTGACTAACATGAGTATGACTGAATGAGAGTACATATATATCTAAAACTACTATAAAGACTGATTATGCAATGTTGCATGTAAATCTACTTTACTGTAACTGAGATCGCTGGTAACTGAATTACTGAGAACTGAGTTACTGATATATGGGTGACTATTTATGATATTCCTAAATTTATAGAACTAAATGAGTTCTATACTGAGCTGGGTGACTGTGCTTGACAGTCCTGATTTTGAAAACTAATCTAAGGTTTTATACTAAGTTTAAAACTCAAATTGTAACTGTGGGAGTGTTCATCTAAATAACATACCCCGATTATAAACTGAGTTAGGGTCCAACCTATGACCCCAGTTGGAAGGGTGTTAGCACCTTGCTAAGGGATACTAATAATAGTTGTGAGTTAACCCTATATGGCAAGAAGATATTTCATCAACCCTCACTGGAAGGAAAAATCATACAAGATATATCAACCCTTATCTAGCAGGAAGATATCTCAACCTACACTAGCTACGTAGTTCTAGAACACAGGGATTGCTACTAAGGTTCAAACCATTCACTAACAAGAATGCCTCGATCCCTGAGTTCGCTAGATGCTGATTCCTACTCTTAACTGAGTAGACATTAAACTGAATTTTAGACTATACTAGGCTTTACTGAACTATTACTGATCATGCTAACTGACTCAACTAGACTAAGTTCACTGAGTTCTATTACCTAACTGAATATACTCTTTGTGATACTAAGCTAAACTGGACAGATATTGAGTTTCACTAAGTTCTGTAATTAACTGAGTACTACTGTTCATGATATTACTAAGACTATTTTGTAACTACTGTAGCTCTAGGTAAACAGTTAGATTTTTGGGTATTGAATTTCCCCAGGACTCAAAAGTATGGAAAGTAAAGCATGGCATGATCTTGAAAGCATAACAATAAATACTTTTTAAGAATACATTCACCTAGGCATTTTGTTAAAAACTTGAGATACATGAACTTGTACATGAATGGGTCCACATGATGACATATCAAAATTTCACTATTCAACTCACATAGGCATTCTATCAAACACTTGGGGAGCATGGTTATTTCACATGAAGATAGTCAATACATGAACATCATGGATACAATAATCAATTGTAATTTCAAGGGTTTAACATGCAAATCATGTAATTCACCACACGTGCTAATTTAATTTCATAAAACTTGTAGTAAATCATGGATTAAACCCCAAATAATAACATAAACATGAATACAATCAAATTCAACATGAAATTCATGAAAGCAATCAACTTTTAGTTTCAAAAGTGGTTCTTGAACTCCAAGAGTGGAAGGAAACCCTTAGATGAACACCTAACATACCTTGGTAATCAAATTTGTGAAGATTGATAGTGTGTTCTTAAAGCTTAAACTTGTAATTGAATGTCCTAGGGTTTGTTCTTAAGAGAAATTGAGAGGAAGTGAGTGATTTTTATGCTTAAGAATGATTATTCTTGTGTTTTGGGGATGAATAGGAGTGAAAAAATAACTCAAATACCCCTCTGTACACAGATATTTAATTACTAAAAATATACCCAGCGACACATTGGGTGACGTGCCGCATCAATGGCCAATGCGATAGCCAACGAACGCGTCGATATCGCATTGGCTCACTGGAATTTACACTGAAGGATGGTAAAAAATTTTGGTAGATGCGATGGGCGACGTGACTCTTCAAGATCGCGTCGATCCATAATTTTGGACTCCCAAACATACCTTAAACGATATCTAAAAAATCCAAAATTCAATCGAAGAGACCTATTGACACACCTGATCATGATTCAATCTAAGGATCGACATTCTAAGGCCATAAGGGTTGTAAAATAATATCACCAACTTAAGAAGGCTAAAAAAAATAGTTCTAAGTATAAACACTTAGCTAAAATCTCTAAGTCTGGAACCTCTTTTCATGCTTTAAATGACTAAGTTAAGCTAGGATTCTATGGGGTCTTACAATTCATGGATCATAAGAGTTTATAGTATGTGTTCTCTCAAAAGGATCTAAATATTTGTCAGATAAGATGGCTTGAATTATTGAAAGATTATGATATGAGTATATTGTATCACTTAGGTAAGGCAATGTAGTAGTCGATGCTCTTAGTATATGTCTATGGAAAGTGTTGTGCATGTTGAAGAGGAGAAAAAAGTGTTAGTCCATGAAGTTCATCAGCTTGCTAGATTAGGTGTTCGGTTGGTTGATTTGATCGAAGGTATTATATAGGTTCAAAATGTTTAAAATATTTATTGTTGGCCGAAGTAAAAGAAAAGTAAGACAGAGATCCTATTTTGGTCAGGTTGAAGGAGGTGGTTCTATATCAGAAGGTTGATGTTTTCTCCCATGGGGGAGATGGTGTGCTTTATTTTTGGGTAGGTTTTGTGTTCTGAGTGTGGATGGTTTGAGACATTAAATATTAGAAGAGGAGAATGGTGTGTGATATTCTATTCACTAGGGTTTATTAAGATGTACCGTGAATTGCGGGAAATCTATTGGTGGAATGGTATGGAGAAAGAAATAGTGGAATTTATTGCTAAGTTTTAGAATTATCAGTAAATTAAGGTTGAACACCAAAGGCCCTGTGGTATACTTTAGGAGTTTAGACTCACCACATTGAAGTAGGAAACAGTGAGCATGAATTTTATGACTGGGTTATCTTGTACACATGTCAGCATGATTCGATTTGTGTCATTGTAGATAGAATGACCAAGCTAGTCCATTTCTTACCAGTTCATACTTCGTATTCGCTGAGAATTATGCTAGACTCTATCTCAACAAGTTGGTAAAATTTCATGGGGTTCGATTGATCATTAATTCAGATAGAGATACTCAGTTTACCTCTAATTATTTGAAGGATTTTCAGAAGGGTCTTGTACCTAAGTTCATCTCAGTACAATTTTTATCCTCGGATAGATGGTAAGCAAAGCATACTATGTTTTATTTTTGGACTCCTAACTTCAATAGTTTTTAAAGAGACCTTCCCAACCTTGAGATGTAAGTTTTTGAGTTCATTCATGTTAAGCAGTGTAAGGAGCATGTCCCGGATAAGTTTCAAATTTTTTAGATAAGGATTGAGGCACATTTAGATTTTATTTCCAGCAGCTAAATGCAATTTCACTACGTTATGGTGGGTATAGTGATGAAGGGCTCATCGCATTATGGCAAGGCTTCAATCGGTATTCCAGTAATGAATTTAAATTCCATAGGGGTAGACTTGTATTTTCCCAGCAACCCAATTCATAAAAACATGGGATTAAACTGTTGTTAGGGCATTATATTCCTAAATTTCTCAATTTCCCTCTCAAATAAACCCTAACCTTTCTACAAATTCATCAAGTTATATCATCTTCCTTTCAAGAAAACCAAGAACTCCAGTGTTTCAATTAAAAAAAGCTTTCAAAAAAGTTGTTCTCTTTCAAGATTGAAGTATTAAAGGTATATTTGATGTTCATCCATGGTTCCTTTTCACCCATGGAGTCCAAGAACCTATATTTATGTTTTAAATTCATGAATTTACATGTTTACAATGAGTTGTCTTCATGAAACTTTTATGAATTTCAATTATACATGATGTTTAAAAGTGATTTTTGTTAAAAGTAGCCCTTACACGTTTGAATGAAGAAAATTCCATGTTAAATCCCCAATTTATGGTTTTAGTGTTATAATTATGTTATTTCCAAATGCTTCAATCATTCCCACGCTTAAGGTCATGAATTTCAAGTGTTTGATGAAATATCTACGAGATGAATTTTAAACTATGATTCCATATTATGTTCTTTAAGGCTTTCATGTGTCCATACTATTACTTCTATTCAGTGTTGGGGTTTATGAATACCCAAAATTTAGTTGTTTACTTTTTCTCAGTATCTTTCTGAATTGTTTCAGATATGTATGAGCATTATTCATTCAGCCAGTTATCAGTAAAACATAGATTAATTCAGTAATCCGAGTCAGTTTAGTTGGAAGTAGGATTTAGCACCGAGCAAATCTATGGATGGGGGATTACCTGCCAGTAGAGGGTGTGACTCTTAGTAGCAATACCTGTGTTTCAGAACTATGCAACTAGCATAGGGATTACCTATCATTTTAGGGTGAACACATATCTCATTAGAAAACCCACCAGTTGAGGGTAGATCTTTAGTTGATCCACATTGCCAGTGTTAGTACCCGTGGCACGGTACTGACACCCTTCCAATTGGGATTACAGGTTGGACCCCAATTAGCTCGGATTGGGGCACGTCAGTTAGATGATATATCACATAGTATCAGTACAGTATTCAATATATAACTTTGTTTTAGGCTTGTTTGACCATAGGATATAGTTATCAGTTATTTCATTTTTAGTGTTTCAGTATTTTAGTTTACCGATCATTTTAGAATCATATTATATACTTGGTCATGCATTCGCAGATTTCATAGTTTTCATGCATTTATATCCAGCTACTTCTGTTATTCATTCAATCAGTTATTTTTATTGAACAAGAACCCATACATATAAACCTAACCCAATCTCTCATACTTGTACATTCAAAGTACTAATCACATACTCTTTTCTTAAGCTATGATGTTTAACATTATAGGTTAGGATGCTCAGGCTCCTGACCGCATGTAGAAAATTAAGCCTATCAGCAATAGTAGTAGTGGTGAGTCCTCATCTATTAAGGAAATGGTAGGTTATTTTAGTTTACTTTAGTAATTTCTTTTAGTTTGTCAGTTGGAGTTAGTTGGGGCCTGTCCTATCAACTCTTTTCAGTCAATGTTAGAGGCTTTTGGACAGTCAGTTAATTTTTTAATCTTTTCAGACAGATTTTCAGTATGTTTGCTTACATTTCAGACTTGAGAATTTCATTATAATAATTTTAGTGATTAAGACCTTTGTCATTATTAAGTTATTTCGGCACATGTGTATCTTATCTTATTACCATATTATTCAATACTCACAGCAGGTACCAATTTATGGGTTAACTTGTAATCTTTCATGAACATAAGCACCATTGTCGCGACTAGGGGATAGCCTTGGGTCATGAAAAAACTTGGTATCAAAGCATAAGGTTTTAAAGTATCATAGGGAGTTTGAAAGTCACAATGAGTAGAGTCTTAATCATTGGTGTGAAGCACATCACACTTATGGATAGGAGGCTACAAGATGTTTTAGGAAAAGTTTCCCTTCTTTCAGTATTCATGTTGTGTGAATGAGTATGAGCTCTAGTTAAACTCTCTTTCTAATTTAATCTTCCCTCTATTTACAGAACATGCCCCCAAAAAGAATAAGATAAGGCACAGGAGTTCATAAATTTGAAATAGGGTAATATGAGTGTGAGGGAATATTCCCTTAACTTTACCTAGTTGGCCAGGTATGCTCCTTCAATGGTGGCTAATAATAGGTCTACGATGAGAAAGTTTGTCTTTGGTGTAGCTGATAGTGTGGTCAAGGAGTGTAGGACAGCAATGTTGATCAAGGAGATGGACTTGTCTAGGATTATGGTCCATGCTTAAAAATTGAAGAGGAGAAAGAATAGAAGAATAACAAGGCTAGGACAGGTATCTTTAACGTTGCTCAAACGAGGTCAGAGGGTGGTAACCATCCTCAATTCCATTAGAAGTCTTCAGCCACAACTCTATCTTCAGCTAGTGCTCTAGTGCCAAAGTTCAGAAATAATAATTGGGCTAGAGTGCCAAGCTCTAAGTACCAGGGCAGTGTAATCTGTGGTTTCACTAATCCTCTTTGCCAGAAATATGGTAGAAAATATTTGGGTATTTGTAGAGCTATCAGTGATGTGTGCTTTGAGTGTGGAAAGCTAGGACACAAAGTCTGGGATTTCCCAAAGGGTGGTAAAAAATGTCAGTCCACTCGTCACCCAGTTCCATCATGTCACCCAACTCAGTAGGGTGCCACTTCCGGTGCTACTAGTGGTTAGCGCCCAAATAAACTGTATGCACTCTAGTCCCGACAGGATAAGGAAAAGTCCTCCTAATTTGGTTATGGGTACATTATAGGTCATCCATTTATAAGGTTATGCTTAATTAAATCCTGGAGCTTTAATTTTTTTGTAACACCTTACATAGATGTTAATTTTGGTGTAAGTCCCAAAACTATAGTTGAGCCTTTCTCAATGTCTACCCCGGTGGGTAAAATTCAAGCCAGGCAGTTATAAAAAACTTCCTGGTTATAGTATCTTAGAAAGTCACTTTAGTAGACCTTGTGGAGTTAGAGATGGCTGATTTTTAGGTCATTCTCGGCATAGATTGGATCCACTCATGCTATGCTTCAGTTGATTATAGAAATTGAGTTGTTTATTTTTCTTTACCAAATGAACTAGTCATTGAATAGAGGGGTAGTACTTCAGCATTTAGGGTCAGCTTCTTTCGTACCTTAGAGGGAGAAAATGATATCCAAGGTATTTGTTTACCATTTTTTTCAATTCAAAAACTCTAATACTGAGACTCCCAGTCTTGAGTCCATTTAAGTAGTAAGCAAATTTCCAGATACGTTCTCTGAAGATCTTTTGGAGTTTCTCTCGAAAGGAAAATTGACTTTAAAATAGACCTTCTACCAGATACCCAGCCTATCTCTATTCTGCCCTACAGAATGGATCCAGCTGAGCTTAGGGAGTTGAAAGAACAGTTGAAATAACTCTTGGATAAGGGATTCATCAGGCTCAATATTTCCCCATGGTGCGCTCCAGTCCTTTTCATGCAAAAGAAAGACGGTTCTATTAGAATATATATTAATTACCACCAGTTAAAAAAAGTCACAATCAAAAATAAGTACCCACTTCCTAGATTTGATGACTTGTTCGGCCATCTTTAGGGTGCTAGTTATTTCTCAAAGATAGTCCACAGATTCGGCTATCATCAGCTTAGAGTCAGAGAATGTGAGATTCCGAAAATAGCTTACAAAACTCGGTATGTTCACTTCAAATTTCTAGTTATGTGTTTTGTACTAACGAATGCCCTAGCAACCTTCATGGACTTGACAAATAGAGTGTTTAAGCAGTACTTAGACATGTTCATCATAGTCTTTATTAATGATCTTCTTGTCTATTTCCATAACAAAAATGATCATGTAGACCACCTCAGAATTATATTAAAAACTCTAAGAGCCCATCAGTTTTTCGCTAAATTAAGTAAGTGCAAATTTTTGCTAAGATCAATAGCTTTCCTTGGCCATAATATTTCTATTGATGGCATTAGAGTTGACCCTCAAATGACCATAGTAGTAAGAAACTAGACCTAACCTATTTCTCCATTAGATATCGGGAGTTTCTTGGGTCTTAGCTGGCTATTACCAATGATTTGTTGAAGGGTTTTTATCTATTGCATCCTCCATGTCCAGATTGACTTAAAAAAAGACAAGTTTCAGTGGTCTAATTTTTACAACAAGTGTTTTTAGGAGTTGAAGACTAAACTCACCTCAGCCCCAATTTTGATATTGCCTAATGGTTTAGATGGGTTTGTTGTTTATTATGATGCTTTCAAAGTTTGTTTCGGTTGTGTTTTGATGCTGAGAGGTATGGTCATAGACTACACCTCTAGATAAATTAAACTTCCATGAAAATAATTACACCACCCATGATCTTGAGTTGGCAGGTATTGTATTTGCCTTGAAAATTTGAAGGAACTATGTTTATTGGGTTTATGTTGATGGGTTCATGGATCCCAAAAGTTTGCAGTATGTGTTTTTGCAAAAAGATTTAAATCTTAATTAGAGGAGATGCTTCGAATTATTGAAAGAATATGATATGAGTATTTTGTATCATTCGTGTAAGGCCAATGTAGTGGTAGATGCCCTTAGTAGATTGTCTATGGGTAGTGTTGCTCATGTTAAGGATGATAAGAAGTAGTTAGTCAGGCAAGTTCATTGGTTTGCTAGATTAGGTGTTTGATTGGTGGATTCAACTGAGGATAGTGTACGGGTTCAGAATAGTTCAAAATCTTCTTTGGTTGTCAAAGTGAAGGAGAAGTAAGATAGGGATTCCAGTCTGGTTAAGTTAAAGGAATCAGTTAGAGATTAGAAGGTAGAGATTTTCTCCCAAAGAGGAGATGGTTCGTTATAATGTCAAGGTAGGTTGTGTGTGTTGGGTGCAGATGGTTTGAGACAGTAAATCCTTGTAGAGGCACATAGTGTGCGTTATTCTATTCACCCAGGGCCACTAAGATACACTATAATTTGTGAGAAATCTATTGGTAAAGTAGTATGAAGAGTGATATTACAGAGTTTGTAGCTAAGTGTCCTAATTTTCAGCAGGTTAAGGTTGAGTACCAGGGGCCTAGTAGCATAATAAAGGAGTTCAAAATTCCCACTTGGAAGTGGGAAGAGGTGAATGTGGATTTTTGACATGGTCACCCCATTTGCATTGTTAGCATGATTTGATATGGGTTATTGTATATAGGATGACCAAATCAGCCTATTTATTACCAGTTCATACTTTCTATACAGTCGAGAACTATACCAAGCTCTATATTAGAGAGTTGGTTAGATTGTATGGAGTCTCATTGTTTGTCATTTCAGATAGAGGTACTCAGTTTTCCTCTCACTTTTGGAAATATTTTTAGAAGGGTCTTGCTACCCAATTTCATCTTAGTGCATCTTTTCACCCTCAGAAAGATGGTTAGGAAGAGAGGACCATTCATACCCTAGAGGACATATTGAGAGCATGTGTTATTGACTTTAAGGGTAGTTGGGATAATCACCATCCTTTGATTGAACTTGCCTACTATAACAATTATTATTCCAGTATTCAGATGATCTATTTGAGGCTTTTTATGAGAGGAGATGTAGGTATCCAATTCGTTAGTTTAAGGTAGGTGAAACTCTATTAATTGGGACAAATTCAGTATTTGATGTGATAGCGAAGGTTTAGTTAATTAGAGAGAGGCTTAAGACAACCTAAAGCCAACAGAAATCTTATGCAGATGTAAGAAGGAGAGATCTTAATTTTGAGGTTGGTTACTTGGTTTATTTTAAAATCTCTCCCATGAAGAGAGTTGGGAGGTTTGCCAAGTAGGGGAAGCTTAGTCCCTGATATGTTGGCCCTTACAGGATCTTTAACCATTTTGGAAAGGTAGCTTATGAGCTTGAGTTGCTTGCAGATTTGGCATTAGTTCATCCAATGTTCCATGTCTCTTTGTTAAAGAAGTGTATTCGTAACCCAGCTATTGTAGTCCCTTTAGAAAATACGGGTGTTCAGGACAACCTTTCTTACGAAGAAATCCCAGTTGAAATCCAAGATATTCAGATTTGTAGATTAAGGAACAAAGAGGTTCCCTTGGTCAAACTTCTTTAGAGGAATCAGTACATTGAGGGAGCCACTTGGGACGCAGAAGAAGACATACATACCAAGTACGCTAATCTTTTTTTCATAAACTCAGAATTAGTTTAAGGTAATAGTTATCCTTATACTATCTCATTTCTATCAATATAATCATTATCCTATCATTGCATGCATTCTCAAATCAGTTCAGTCATGTATCATGTTTCAGGCTCAGTTATGTAACCATGTTTTTAGTTATTCATGTTTAGTTTATGATTTCAGTTCCCTCAGTCTTCTCAGCTTAGTTAGTCTCATTCAAAGATGAATGTTTCCAAGGTGTAGATATTGTAATACCCTGTATTAGTCTTAGCTTAGTTCAACTCTTAGTTCATGTATAAGAGGCTTAGAACTTTAAAATTTATTTAATTTTATTTCTGGCCTCTTAACTTTGATGATTTTTAAAGTGACCTTCCCGACCCTGAGACATAAGTTTCTGAGTTCATTTATTTTCAAAGGTATAAGGAGCATGTCTCGGGTAAGTTTTGAATTTTTCAGACAAGGATTGAGGCATGTTTAGGTTTTTTTTGAGCAACTCAATGCGAATTCATTGTATCATGGTGGGAATAGCGATGAAGGGTTCATCACATCGCGGCAAGGCTTCAATTGAAATTCCAGTTACTAATTTAAATTCTATAGGGGTAGTCTTGTCTTTTTCCAGCATATCAATTCATAAAAACCAGGATTAAACTATTTTTAGGGCATAATGTGCCAAAATTTCCCAATTTCTCTCTCAAATAAACCCTAACCTTTATCCAAATTCATCAAGTTAAATAATTTTCCTTTCAAGAAAACCAAGAACTCAAGTGTTCCAATTCAAGAAAGCTTTCAAGAAAGTTGTTCTCTTTCAAGATTTAAGTATTAAAGGTATGTTTGATGTTCATCCATGGTCCCATTTCACCCATGGAGTCTAAGAACCTATTTTTATGTTTTAAATTCATGAATTTGCATATTTACAATGTGTTATCTTCATGAAACTTTTATGAATTTCTATTATACATGGTGTTTAAAAGTGATTTTCGTTGAAACAAGACCTTACACATTTGAATGAAGAAAAATCCATGTTAAATCTCCATTTTATGCTTTTAGTGTTATAATTATGTTATTTCCACATGTTTCAATCATTCCCATACTTAAGTTCATGAATTTCAAGTGTTTGATGAAATACCTAAGATATAAATTTTGAACTATGCTCCGTTATTATGTTCTTCAAAGTTTTCATGTGTCCATTTTGATACTTCTATTCAGTGCTTGGGGTTATTAATACCAAAAACTTAGTTGTTTACTTAGTATCAGTATCTTTTAAAATGGTTTCAGATTGTACAAACATTATTCATTCAGTCAGTTATCATAATCACTTAAACTTAGATTAATTTAGTAATCTGAGTCAGTTCAATTGGTAGTAGGATTTAGCACTGAGCAAACACAGAGATGGGGGCTTGAATACAAGTAGGGGGCGTGACTCTTAGTATCAATCCCTATGTTCCAGAACTAAGTAGCCTACGTAGGTTTGAGAAGTTAACTTGCCAGGTGTGGGTTAACACATATCTTATTAGAGAACTTACTAGTTGAGGGTGACTCCTTAGTGGATACACATAGCTAGTGTTAGTACCCGTGTCATGGTACTTATACTCTTTCAACTAAGGTAACAGGTTGGACCCCAATTACCTCAGATTGGGGCATCTCAGTTAGATAATACCTCCCACAGTATCAGTTGGAGTTAGTTGAGGCCTATCCTATCAACTCATTTCAGTCTGTTTTAGAGGCTTTCTAACATTTTATACAGTCAGTTGATTTGTTAATCTTTTGAATCAAGTTTTCAGTATTTTCTCTTACATTTCATACTTGAGAATTTCATCATAATAATATCAGTACATAATATCTTTGGCCTTATTCAGTCATTTTCGTGCATGTATATCTTATCTTATTACCATATTATTCAGTGCTCATAGCCGGTTCCATTTCATCAGTTAGCTTTTGGTCTTTCGGGATAGTAAATACCATTGGCACGACTAGTGGGTAGCCTCGGGGCATGAAAAATTGGGATACTATTAAGCCACTGAATTATAATATATGAAATAGGTTTTCTACTATGTGGAAATATAATCATGACAAAATCTGGGAAGAATTATAACACTGATACAGTTTACAATCTAATAAAAATAGAAGAGAGGACTAAAATTACATAACTGCCTCTGACGAACATCTATGAAGCCTCTACAATACTGACTATAGATAGCTAAGACATGAATCCAGCTACCACAAATCAATACATATAAGTAATAATGTAAATTACATGAACAACATCTGACTGAAGTCCCCAAAGTAGGAGAACTTATCTCCTACTGGCTAGAATCTGCAACTGTCTGATCATGATATATGGGCTACAACTGGTACCTACATTATGAAATAATGTATCCAAATAGATGTATATGTGGATTAGTACTTCTAGTATTTACTGAGTAAGTGGGGGTGAGTACAATAAGTAAAACTGATTTCATATGTAATCTTAAATCATACACGCTAAGTGTAAGTAGACTCACCAAGAGGCTGAAATAAACTGAAAGCTGAAGTGTCTTAAAACATGTATAACAAATATAATCTGATAGGATGGTGAATCACTACACTTAGTTTCTTATAACTTTACACTTATAATATAAGTAGAACTGTTGAAAAACAGTAACACATAGGTACTGTATGAATATAGGGTCAAAAACTATGGGGTGGAAACTAAAATAACTCAAGGGTGTGAATATACAAATATATTGAGCATGAATTCATGAAAACTGTGATATATAAGAAAGCAAGACCAATAATATATTACATTTTTTAAATAATTTGTAAATTGAAATATTGAAATCTAATAACTGAATGACTGGTAATCTGTATGCTTTGGTCAAGTAAACCTGAATTGCATTCTGGACTGAATACTACACTGAGACTGTGGGAGGAATCATATAACCAACATGCCTCAATCTGAGCTAATCAGGGTCCAACCTATAACCCCAGTTGGAATGCTGTCAGTAGTGTGCCAAAGGTACTAACACATGGCTATGTGGATCCACTCAACTCGTGTCCCGAAGGACTAATGAGTCGCCCTCAACTGGTAGGTTCTCTAATAAGATATGTGTTACCCTTAACTGGCAGGTAAACACTTTATAAACCCTCAACTGGCAGGTTGATATCACTAACTTACGCTGGCTACGTAGTTCTAGAACTAAGAGACTATTAATAAAGGTCAAACCCTCTACTGGTAGGTGAACCCTCATTCGTAGGTTCGCTCAGTGCTAAATCCTACTCCCAACTGTACTGAAACTAATTTATGGACTGAACTAAGCTTAACAGAACAAACAACTATTTATAATAATTTATTGAATGACACTGCTCATGGTTTATCTGAAATCATTTTGAATATACTAAAATTATGTAAATAATTAGGTATCGGGTGTTAACCCACCAACACTGAATGGAAATTAAAATAATGGCATATAAAGCTTTAAAAAATAGGGTAAGGGATCATTG
>NC_061117.1:29109504-29176243 GCF_002878395.1 Capsicum annuum | reverse complement strand
AAAATAATGGCATATAAAGCTTTAAAAAATAGGGTAAGGGATCATTGCTCAAAACTTAACATTTAGACTTTTCATCAAACACATGAGAGTCATGAACATTGGAATATTATATATATGTATAAACAACAAGAGTGCATGACTAAATCATAATTTGGGGATTTAATGAAATCAATAGAATAGGACATGGAAACTTGCAACACAAAGAATGAAGAGATTAATTCACTTTGAAACACTTGTAGACATGGAAACATTCATAATTCGATATTATAACATGAAATTCAATTGGATACGTCACGGGAATCGAAACTTAAAGCATGAGAAAACCTAACTTTTCATGAAAACATCCTTGTACATGAATTTAGCCAAAATACTTAGTAAATCATGATTTATATTCATCTTAAACATATGATACTTCATAAATAAAAGGGAAAGTTCATATCATTAATTAAAGAAAAGCTTTTTGGGCTCCATGGGTGAAAGGGGATCCATGGATTAACTCCCACATACCTTATACTTCTTAACATGGGAAAGAAACACCATTATTGAAGCTTTCTTGAAGATTCTTGAACTTGGGAAATGTGGATTCATGATTTCCTGGGGAAAAAGGAATTGAATTTGTTCTTGGGAAAAGGGGAGGATTTTTCTTGAGGGGATTTTGAGAAGAAGGGACAATAACAACCTAAAATATGTCTTAAATTATGTTATGAACGATTGGGTTGAGGTGGGAAAAGACCCAATTTCCACAAAATCATATAGACCAAAAATTCTGGACGCAACTATGTCACCGCAACGTGGTCTTATTGTAGTGGCTTACTGGGTCTGAGAAAAATGATCATAACTTTTCGATCAGGTATCGAATTAAGACAAAATTGGTATTATTGGAAAGCTAATTCAACTATCTAAAATTTGGTGGGTCTTGAGCTAAAAAATTCCATATATGTCAAAAGTTATACAAGTTCAAAGTTAACCCATGTTGGATCGAACACTAAACTTAGGACGAATCAAAGGCTCTTAGCTCAACTTTGTTCTAAGTGATTTCTATGAATATTATTCACCTCACAAAAACTTCACATACTAGGATGAAGATAATGACGCATGCATTTAAATTATAAATCAAGAACTAGACACAAAACCCTCACCGCGATGCAGTATATGTGCCAACAATATTAGCACTGCGATGTGGCGCTAAGGTGGTGACTTGTTGGATTCTTGATCCAAACCTGACGCAATCCTCATCTAAATAATCCAAAACTTCTTCGAGATTTGATTATTACACCCTTGAACGTGAATTAACTCAAAAACTAATGTCTCGAGGTCGGGAAAACCAAAATAAAAATCCTCAAAGTTTAGGGGTCTTGAAAATGGCTAAGTCCCTAACACTTAGTGAAAATTTCAAGCCTTAATCCCCTTAATCATGCAACTAAGAGCGGAATCGAGCTAATATTAGTACAGGGAATTACAACTATGTTTTACATGTTTTTCAAAGCACTTTTATGTCTTTCTCTATTCCCTTAAAAGCCAAACTCATATTATTTTGGCTTCACAAGGGGTGGTATAAAAGGCCCCAAATCTCTAATTTACATCATTAAACATCAATTTACTAAATAGAATCAAGAGAAAATAGTTTCTTCATCTTTCCCAAGCAGATAGGGTTTCTCAAGGTCAAGAACAACTTCAAAGAATTTTCCCAAAGATTCTACTTCAGGTGTGTGGGATGTTTATCCATGGGTCCCTTTAACCCATGGAGCACAAAAACCTTATTTTCAACTAAAGTATGGATTTTTCTCCTATTATGGAGTTTTTGTATGTTCGAGATGCTTTAATTTCATGTCTTTCCTTAGTAATTAAAGTCCATATATGGTTTCATGAAAAGTCAAGACATCTCATACTTTAAGTTCCAATTTTCATGTCAATATCCAAGTGAATTTCATGTTATAATATTGAATTGTAAATTTAGCCATGTAATTATATTGTTTTACTCATCATTATCACAATCTAATGTTCAAGTTCATAATTCTCACATGATTTATGAAATGTTTATATTTTGAGACTCTAAACCATGATTTCATACTATACTTTTAAGCCTTGATATTGAATTTTATGATCATTCAGTGCTGGCGGGGTATGAACACCCGATACCTATGTGTTTTACATGATTTTAGATTTGTCAAGTAATGATTTCAGTTAAACCATGAATATTACCATTTACTCAGTTGTTATGACCATTATGAGAAATACCAGTGGTTATGTTCAGTTAAATTTAGTTCAGTACAATATCAGTGTCAGTTTAGTTAGAAGTATGCTTTAGCTCCGAGCAAACCCAGGGGTGGAGGCTCACCTGCCAATAGAGGGTGTGACCTTTAGTAGTAGTCTCTGAGTTCCAAAACTATGTAGTCAACATAGGTTTAAGATGTCTCCCTAAAATTTGAGGTTTGACGCATTTCTCTTGAGAGCACCTACCAGTATATGATGATTTCCTAGTCTTTTGAGGTATTAGCCTTGTGGATCCACATCATCAGCAATGTGTTAGTACCCGTGGCTAGGTACTGATACCCTTTCAACTAGGGTTACAGGTTGGACCCTAATTAGATCATATTAGGGAATGTCAGTTATATGATACTTTCTAAATCTAAGTTTAGTAATCAGTGTATTTCAGCTCAGGATTTCTTGATCAAGTGTATAGATTTTTAGTCAGATTTCAATCTTTTAGATTACAAATTATCTCAGAACCATGTTTATGCTTGGTCATGCATTCTTAGGTATTACCTATTCATGCATTTATGCTTAGATACCTTATGCATTTCATCTGGTCCTCATCTCATATACCAGTACATTCAAAGTACTGACCACATACTTTACTTTGTGCAATGTTGGCTTATACCATAGGTTAGGATGCAGAATTTTCCAACTGCACTTAGAAAGCTCAATATTACACAACATGTAAGATGCTGTGAAATCCTAAGCTTGATTCGGTCCTATAAAAGCTAGTAAGGGGTCCTAAACTTTAAAATAAATTCAGCTAAGTGTTCATAATTAGAGTTATTTTAGCATTCATAAGTTGATGATCCTATTTCATAACCCTCATGACCATAAAGTAATAATTTTTAGGTTGAATCATGATCAAGAATGTCAGTAGGGATTCTCGGACAAGTTTTAGATTTTTTAAACATCATTTGAGACATATTTTAAAGCTCAAACCAGTGGATCGATGCGATATCGATGCGCCGCATCATCCATTGCATCGATAAACATTTTTTCACCAGCTTCTAGTGCAAATTCAAGTGAACTAATGCGGAATTGACACGGCGCGTTGGTCTATGCGTCACTAGTCAAGTTTTCAGTAATTAAAACTCGCGTCTAGAGGGGTAAATGGGTCTTTTCCCATAATTTATCATCCCCTAAAACATGTAATTAAGTCATCTAAAGGCAAAATTTACACATTCTCTCTAGAATTTTTCAAGAACAAACCCTATTTTATCACATTCAAGAATCGAAGTTCCATGGACATACATGAATCTTTTAGAATTCAAGCTTTAAGGTATGTCAAGTGTTCATCCAAGGGTCCCTTCTACCCTTGGAGTCCAAGAAACTCTTTTAAAGTTTAAGTAAATTAATTTCATGATTTGAATTCAAGTGTATTCATGATTATAATGTTGATTGGATTTCTATTCCATTATTAAGTGCAAGATTTATGTAAAAACAATTATTATGTATGTAGTACCATGTGAATTCATGTTAAACCTTGAAATTGTGATGCTTATGTGTTGATTAGTACTATGTGCATATACAATGCCTTCCAAGTGTTTGATGAGTTATTCATGTGAATTAAATAGTAAGATTATATCATGTTAGCATGTATACCAGTTTATTCCATTCAAGTGTTTGATAAAATACCTCTATAGATGCATTATGAACAAGTGTGAATTTCTATGCTATGCACGGTTATGAGATGTTTTAATTTTCATGCTATCGAGTCTTGGGGGTAGCTAATACCCAAAAATTTAGCTATATACCTAGAGCCAGTGTCAGTAACAGAGTAGTAGTTCACTAATCAGCTCTGAACTTAGTTAGTAATTAGTTAGAACTCAGTTAGAAATCAGTTCAAAACCCAGGGAATCCAGTTCAGTTTAGTCAGTTAACAGAGTTAGTAACGATTAAGTCTAGTCTAGAATAGTTTAGAAATTAGTCCAGTGTCTATTTAGTTAGGAGTAGGATTCAACACCGAGGGAACCCAAGGATTGGGACTCACCTGTATGAAGAGGGTGTGATCCTTAGAAGAAGTCCTTGTGTTCAAGAACTATATAGCCAACATAGGTTGAGACATTAACCTACCAGTTGAGGGTTGATGAGGTTTTTAACCTGCCAGTTAAGGGTACCGACATTCTCATTCAATGCACATACCAAACGAGGGTGACTTAGCTTGTCTTTACCCATGGAAGAGTACTGATACCCTTCAAGTTGGGGTTACATGTTAGAACCCAATCAGTTCAGAGAGGGGCATGTTGGTTAGATAATTACCTCCCACTGTCTCAGTTTCTGTTCAAGTCTCAGTATAGAACTCAGTCCAATTCTATAGAATCAGGACTGTTAGATACAGTCACTCAGTTCATTATGGAACTAAAAATAGTTCCACAACATCAGGACTATCAGACACAGTCACTCAGTTAGCAATAATACAATATCAGTGAACTTAGATATAAGTCAATTAGTAATTTAGAACACAATATTCAGTGTTACCATGATCTCAGTTACTGTTTATGCATTTATGTATGTGCTCCCATTCAGTTATAAACATGCCATTCATTCGGTATTGTTTATGCATATGAACCCATGTATCTCAGCCTACCTCACATAGCATACCAATACATTCAAAGTACTAACGTATACCTTTCTTCTGCGCTATGATGTCTTAAATAATAGGTAGTAGCCTGATCTATCCACAATAGACTAGGGGTGAGTCCTCATTGTTCGAGGATAGATTTATTATTCTAGTATTTTAGTACTCAGTTTAATTCAATAGTCGGAGTTAGTTGGGGACTTGTCCTATCAACTCCTTGTTCAAAAAGTAGAGACTTTTCAGACTAGAGTATTTTAGACAGATGTAACAACATTTAGTTTTTAGTATTTAGTATTTATTTTTTGTTTGAACCTTATGGAAAGTTTTTGCCTAATTTCTGCATAATTAGAGTATTATTTACCAGTTATTGCAGCAGGTACCAGTCATGGGTTAGCTTGTCGTCACTTGGGATTATGAGCACCGTGTAGTGTCTGGGGTACAACACGGGGTGTTACAAACTTGGTATCATATCCTAAGGTTCAACAGAATCGTAGGAAGTCTGAAAGTCATGTCTATTTGAGTCTTGTGCATGGGTTTATAGCGTACCACACTTATGGACAGGAGGCTATTAGATGTTTTAGGAAAAGTTTCCCTTTCTTGAGTGTTTATGTCGTACGAGTGAGCATAAGCTCCATTTAAACTCTCAATCTAATCTAAAGTTTCTCTTCTATTTACAGAATATGCCTTCAAAGAGGACTAAGGGAAGAGGATTGAGAGACCAGCCAGTACCTCTGCATGTCTAGCTAGATCCCCTGGACGAACATGTTTTCCATGCTGAATTTAGAGCAGCTTTCACTACCCTAGCTTATTCTGTGGTAGCCCAGAATGAATGCCCTGCTGCCATTTCAGCCAACCCAATGGCCAATACTGTTGTAGCCAGGATTTGGGACTTCACCTGAATGAACTCTCTATCTTTTACTAGGTCTAAGTCACATGAGGAGCCACAGGAATTTCTTGATCAGGTGTAGAAAGTTACAGATATTATTTGGGTGATAGCTAGTAAGAGTGCCGATTTAGCTGCATATCAGTTATAGGATATGGCTCACTCATGGTTTAAATAGTGAAAAGTAGAAAGGGCTACAGATGTAGGGCCTATAGAGTGGGAGGAGTTTGCCACTGCTTTTATGGATAGGTTCTTCCTATTTGAGTTGAGGGAATCAAAGGTTCTTGAATTTATTAATCTAAATCAGGGAAACATAGTAGTGAAAGAGTATTCTCTCAAGTTTAATCAATTAGCTAGATACGTTCCTCATGTGGTGGCAGATAACAGATCTTGGATGAGTAAGTTTATGTCTAGGGTTTCTAGCAGTATAGTAAAGGAGTGTAGAACTGCAATGCTGATTAAGGAGATGGACATATCCAGGCTCATGGTCCACGCTCAGTAGATAGAGGAGGCTAAGAATAGAGATATGGAGAGGGAGAACAAAAAAATGAGGACATGTAATTTCAAATTTGCTCAGCCTACATCAAAGGGTGGGAATCATTATCAGTTACACCTAAAATCCTTAGTTCCAACTCTATCCTCAGCCAGCACTCCAGTGTCGAAATTCATAGATGACAAAAGAGACAAGGAGCTAGGCCCTAAGCTTGAGGGTAGTGTCAGCAGTTCCCAAACTAATCCCTTTTGCCAGAAATATGGCAGAAACCACCAGGGTCTGAATGACTGGTAATGATATGTGTTTTGGGTATGGCAAGCCAGGTCATAGAATCAAAGATTGTCCTAATTCAGGTTCCCAAGGTCACCATAACCATCCCATAACTCAGTTCGATCGCTCAAATTAGCAGGGTGCCGCTTCCAGTACTACCAGTAGGCAACACCCAAATAGACTCTATGCCCTTCAGTTTTGACAGGATCAGGAAAGTTATCCTGATATGGTCACTGGTATGTTACAAGTTTATCCTTGACATGTTTATACTTTGCTAGATACAGGAGCTTTTTTGTACTTTGTTACTCCCTATATAGCAGTTGACTTTGGAGTCAATCCTAAAATTCTAGCAGAGCCTTTTTCAGTCTTTAACCTAGAGGATAAATCTATCATAGCCGACAGGTATACAGGAACTATCCTGTTATGGTATCTCAGAAAGTCACTTTGGCAAACTTGATTAGAGATGACCTATTTTGATGTCATTCTCAGAATAGATTGGCTTCATTCCTACTATGCCTCAGTTGACTACAGAAACTGAATTGTCCAATTTCAGTTTTCAAATAAGCCCATCCTAGAGTAGAGGGGTAGTACTTAGCACTTAGGGTTCATCTTGTCTCCGACCTTAGGGAAAGGAAAATGATATCTAAGGGCTGTGTCTACCATCTCGTTCGAGTTTAGGACTCTAGATTATAAACCCATACTCTTGAGATGTGAATTTCTAGATGTGTTTCCTAAACATCTTCTCGGAGTTCCTCCCGAAAATGAAATTGACTTCAAAATAGACCTTATTTAAGATACTCAGCCTATCTCTATTTCATCATACAAAATGGCATTAGCAGAACTCAAAGAATTAAAAAATTGTTGAAATATCTTCTAAATAAGGGATTCATTAGACCCTGTGTGTCCTGGTAGGGTGCACCAATTCTATTCAAATGTAAGAAAGATGGTTCCCTCAGAATGTGTATCGACTACCGTCAGTTAAATAAATTCACGGTCAAGAACAAGTATCCACTTCCTATAATCGATGACTTGTTTGACCAACTTCAAGGCGACAGTTACTTTTCTAAGATAGACCTTAGATCAGGCTATCATTAGCTCAAAGTCAGAGAATGTGATATTTTAAAAATAGCCTTCAAAACTTGATATGGTCACTTTAAATTCTTAGTCATGTTATTTGGTCTTACCAATGCCCCAGCAAATTCAAGTAGTACTTAGACATGTTCATCATATTCTTCATAGATGATATCCTTTTCTACTCCCACAGTGAGCGTGATCATACAGACCATCTAAGAATAGTATTGCAGACTATCAAAAACCATTAGTTGTTCACCAAATTCAGTAAGTACAAATTTTGGCTAAGGTCAGTAGCCTTTCTCAGACATATCATTTCTAGTGATGGCATTAGAGTTGATCCCTAAAATACCAAAAAAGTGAGAAACTGGCGCAGGCCCATCACTATATTAGATATCAGGAGTTTCTTGGGATTGGATAGCTATTATCAATGGTTTTTTAAGTGATTTTCGTCTATTACATCCCCCATGTCCAGATTAACTTAGAAGAAAGTCAAGTTTTATTGGTCATATTCTTGTGAGAAGAGTTTTTAGGAGTTGAAGATTCAACTCACCTCAACCCCAATTCTTACCTTGCCAAATAGTTCGAATGGTTTTTTTTTGTGTATTGTGATGCATCTAGAATAGGTTTGGGTTGTGTCCTCATGCATAGAGGTAAGGTTATAGCCAATGCCCCTAGACAGCTTAAGCCTCATGAAAAGAACTATCTAACTTATGATCTTATGTTAGCAGCAATGGTATTTTCCTTAAAGATTTTGAGGCATACTTGTATGGGGAGCTTGTAGATGTATTCACAGATCACAAAAACATTCAGTATGTGTTCTCTCATAAGGACTTGAATTTGCATTAGAAGAGGTGGTTAGAGCTATTAAAAAATTATGACATGAGTGTGTTGTATCATCTGGGTAAGTCCAATGTAGTGGCTGATGCTCTAAGTAGGATGTCTATGGGTAGTATTTCTCATGTGAAGGATGGTAAGAAGAAGTTAGCTCAGGAAGTTCATCAGCTTGCCCGAATGGGTGTCCGCTTAGTTGATTCAATAGAAGGTAGTGTATAGGTGTAGAGTTATTCAAAATCATCTCTGGTTTCTAAGGTGAAGAAAAAGCAGGATAGGGATCCCAGCCTATATAAGTTAAAGGAATCAGTTAGAGATCAGAAGATAGAGGTTTTCTCCCAAGGAGGAGATGGTGTATTGCGTTGTCAGGGTCAGCTATTTATGCTAGGTGTAGATGACCTGAGATAGCAGATTCTTACAAAAGTGCATGGTGTGCGTTACTTTATTCATCCAGGGGCCACTAATATGTACCATGATTTACGGAAGATCTATTGGTGGAGTGGGATGAAAAGAGACATTGTAGAGTTTGTAGCCAAGTGCTCAACATATGAGTAGGATAAGATCTAGCATAACAAGCCTAGTAGGCTATGAAGGAGTTCAGTATTCCCACATGGAAGTGGGAAGAGATGAACATGGATTTTGTGATGGGATTGCCTCGTACTCATTGTCAGCACGATTTAGTTTGGGTCATTATAGATAGGAAGACAAAATCAGTTTATTTCCTACCAGTCCATACCTTTTTTTCAGCCGAGGATTATGCCAAACTCTATGTCAAAGAGTTGGTCAGATTGCACAGCGTTCCGTTATCTATCATCTCAGATAGAGGTACGCAGTTCACCTCTCATTTATGGAAGGCATTTCAAAAGGGTCTGGTACCTAAGTCCACCTCAGTACAACCTTTTACCCTCAGACAGATGGTCAAGTACAAAAGACCATTCAAACTTTAGAGGATATGCTGCGAGCGTGTGCAATAGACTTTAAAAGTAGTTGGGATGACCATTTGCCTTTGATTGAGTTTGCATATAACAACAACTATCATTCCAGCATTTAGATAGCCCCATTTGAGGTGCTTTATGAGAGGAGATGTAGGTCTCCCATTGGTTGGTTTGAGGTAGGTGAGGCCACAGTGCTAGCGCCTGACTTGGTGTTTGACACCTTAGAGAAGGTTCAGTTAATCAGGGAAAATCTTAAGACATCTTAGAGCCGACAAAAATCATACGCATATCTTCAGAGAAAGGATCTCATGTTTGAGATCGGTGACTATGTATATCTAAAAATCTCCCCTATAAAAGGAGTGAAGAGTTTTGGCAAGAAGGTGGAGCTCAGTCCTCGATAGATTGGTCCTTACCAAATTCTTAGCTGTTTCAGAAAGATAGCTTATGAGCTTGAGTTTCCTTCAGACTTAGCTTTAGTGCATCCAGTATTCCATGTCTCCTTACTTAAGAAGTGCATAGGTAACCCAGCAACCATAGTCTCTATAGAGGGCCTAGATAATTAGAACAGTCTTTCTTACAAAGAGGTTCCATTTTAAATTCTTGATTATCAAATACGCAGACTGAATAACAAAGAAATCCCTCTAGTCAAAGTTCTTTAGTGGAATCATTCAGTTGAGGGAGCTACTTCGGAAGCACAGGAAGACATATGAACCAAGTATCCTTACCTCTTCTCTGTAAACTCAGACTCATCCCAAGGTAATAATTTTTTCTTAAACTTACTTAGTTCCATACTCAAATTTTCCTTTATAGACTTAGTACTAGTTACCGTTGCATATTCAGTTGTTCCTTCATGCATCAGATATTCATGTTCAGCATGAGACACTCCACTTATTAGCAATCCCAATCATGCATTCATGAATCATATTCATCTATCTACTCATGCATCAGATATGCATGTTCAGTATGAAATTTCAGTTTATCAGTAATTTCAGTCATGAAACCATGCTTCAGTTGTACATGTCTCGTATCTAAATTCAGTCTATCAGTAATCTCAGCTTAGCCAATCTCATTCGTGGATGAATGTTTCCAAGGGGGAGATATTTTAAGACCCCACAAATATCATAAGTTTGATTCAGTACTGTAAAAGCTAGTAAGGGGTCCCAGACTTAAAAAAAATTCAACGAAGTGTTCATACTTAGATTTATTTTAGTATTCTTAAGTTGGCAATCCTATTTCACGACCCTCATGACCTTAAAGTAATTATTTTTAGGTTGAATCATGATCAGGAATATCAGTAGGTGTTCTTGGATACGTTTTGGATTTTTTGAACTTCGTTTGAGACACATTTGAAAGCTCAAACCAGTGGATCGATACGATCTCAACGCGCCACATCACCCATCGCATCGACGAATATTTTTTCTCCAGCTTCTAGGGCAAATTCTAGTGAACTGATGTGGACTCGACGCATTGCGTTGGCTATTACATCAATGCCAATTATGTGATGCATATGTATGCGCATCGTTTATCCAGTTTTCAATAATTAAAACCCGCATCCGGAGGGGTAAATAAGTATTTTTCCATCTTATATCAGCCCCAAAACATGTAGTTATGTCGTCCAAAAGGAAAAATTTACTCATTCTCTCTAGAATTTTTCAATAAAACCCTAGTTCATCATATTCAAGAATCCAAGCTCCAGGAGAATCCATCAATCTTTCAGAATTCAAGCTTTAAGGTATCTCAAGTGTTCTTCCAAGGGTCCCTTCCACCTTTGAAGTCCAAGAAACTCTTTTAAACTCTAAGTAAATTGATTTCATGATTTCCATGATTTGGATTCAAGTGTATTCATGATTATAATGATAATTGGATTTCTATTCCAAGATTAAGTGCAAGATTTATGTAAAAACAATTATTATGTATATAGTACCATATGAATTCATATTAAAGCCTTGAAATTGTGATACTAATGTGTTGATTAGTACTATATGCACATAAAATGCCTTCCAAGTGTTTAATGAGTTGTTCATGTGAATTAAATAGCGAGATTGTATCATGTTAGCATGTAAACTAGTTCATTCCATTCAACTGTTTGATAAAAGGCCTCTACAGATACATTATAAACAAGTGTGAATTTCTATACTAAGCAAGGTCATATAATGCTTTACTTTTTATGTTATCGAGCCATGGGGGTATCTAATACCCAATAATTTAGTTGTTTACCTAGAGCCAGTGTCAGTTATAGATCAGTATCAGTCATATCATGATTAGTGGTTTAGTAATCATCTCCGAACTCAGTTAGTAACTAGTTCAAAACTCAGTTAGAAATTAGTTCATAACCCAGCAAATCCAGTTCAATTCTATCACTTAACAGAGTTAGTAATGATTCAGTCTAGCCAAGAATAGTTTAGAAATTAGGCAGTGTCTGTTCAGTTGGGAGTAGGATTCAGCACCGAGTGAACCCAAGGATGGAAACTAACCTGTCAGCAGAGGGTGTGATCTTTAAAAAAAGTCCTTATGTTCTAGAACTAGTAGCCATCATAGGTTGATAAATAAAACTGTCAGTTGAGGGTACCGCTGTTCTCATTAAGAGCACTTGCCAGATGAGGGTGACTCAGCTTGTCTTTACCCATGGCACGGTACAGACACCCTTCCATCTGGGGTTACAGGTTAGACCCCAATCAGTTCAGAGAGGGGTATGTTAGTTAGATGATTTCCTCCCACAGTATCAGTTTCAGTTCTAGTCTCAGTATAGAACTCAGTCCGGCTCTACCGAATCAGGACTGTCAGATACAGTCACTCAGTTCAGTACGAAACTTAGAATAGTTCTACAGCATTAGGACTGTCAGACACAGTCACTTTGTTAGAAGTAATAGAGTATCAGTGAACTTAGATATTAGTAAATTAGTAATTCAAAACTCAGTATCCAGTGTTACCATGATCTCAGTTATAGTTTATGTATTCATGCTTATGCTCTCATTCAGTTATACTCATGCCATTCCATTAGTATTGTTCATGCATATGAACCCATGCATCTTATCCTACCTCACTTAGTATACCAGTACATTCAAAGTATTGACGCATACCTTTATTTTACTATATAATGTCTTATATCATAGGTTAAGACGTAAGGGCTTCCGATCATACTTAGCAGCCCAATCCATCAGCAGCAGACTAGTGGTGAGTCCTCATTATTTAAGAAAAGATTTATTATTCCAGTATTTCAGTATTTAGTTCATTTTAGTGGTCGGAGTTAGTTGGGGACTTATCCCATCAACTTCTTTTTCAGATAGTAGTGGCTTTTTAGACTAGAGTATTCAGACGGATCTATTAGTATTCAATTTTTAATATTCAGTATTTATTTTTAATTTGAACCTTATGGCATGTTTCTGCCTAATTTCTGCATAATTATAGTATTATTTATCAGTTATTGCAGTAGGTACCAATCATGGGTAGCTTGTGGTCCCTCGGGATTATGAGCACCATGTAGCATCTGGTATATAGACTTGGGGCATTACACAACAGCAATAGAGGGAGTCCTCATCCATCAAGGACATGAATTGTTTATTTTAGTTATTTTGGTGTTTTCTTATGTTCATTCGGTTGGAGTTAGTTGGGGGTCTGTCCTATCAACTCTTCATGATGTTTAGAGGCTTTCAAGCAGTCAGTTAATCATTTCAGTGTTATCAATTATTTTCAAATAGATAATTAGTTTCTAGTATTCAATCAATATTTCAGACATGTTTTGATATGTATTCAGTATCTAGTTTTATAGTATCTTATCATCTTACCTTCTACACATGTGTTATACTATTTTTTTAGTGTTCACAGCAGGTACTAGCTCATGGGTTAGCCTTTGGTCACTTGTTTCTATAAGCATCATTGTCATGACTAGGGGGTAGCCTCGGGTCATGATAGTTTTCTAACTTGGTGAGTCAATTCTTCAGGTTAGGATTTTTTGAAGTAGTATACTTGAGTTTTCAATTATATATGACATATTATTTCGTGAAACTTGCTATTGTGTAGTCATTATAGTGATAGCTTGACTGTCTTTCTTATAGTAGAAGTGTAAATTCTTCTCATGATTTAGATTCTTAAGTGAAGATTTGTTTTATTACAAACAAGGATTTAAGTGTAGGGTAATGATCTTAGGTGGATTTATGCACCTAAATATGTTTATCAGACCTTGGTTAGCTAAGTTATCAGGATTTCTCTCATGTTTAATGAGTAGTTAATGATATAAATGACAATCTAAGTGTCAAGTTATGTATTTTTAGTGTTTAAGGTGTATTCGTAATGAGTTTTGAATCAAAACACTAAGTTAAGAATCAAAGGACAAAACTAGTACTCTAAGCTTAAGCTATGTTATTGACTAGTTCATCGTCTTGCATTATATGATGTTTTGATATCTAATATGTGATGTTTGATGTTTTAGTACAATTTTTGACATGATCATGATTATATTTAGTTCATAAAAATGTTGTAAATAAAGTTGAAACACAACCCAAAGCTTGGAATGAATGGACAAAACCAAGGGATTAACATTGTGTGAATTGAGGCGTTTTGGAGTCCTTCGCATGCCATATTGCCTAGAGGGCATGATACGTCCATGGAACTCCTTTTTCAGCATCCTAGAAATCCAATTCCAGTATCTCACAGTGATAATGGTATGCTATGGTCACTAGGCAATGCGATAAATGCGTGGCACACCCATATGTTAAAATTGGCAGCTTGTGTCCAAGTACAAATAGGAACCATAAACATTATGTTACACACATTGGACGACCTTTGAACTTGAATGGAGGCTAGAGAACACTTAAATCAGGATTTTTATTCCATTACATTGGCTTGTTAATGGATTTTAATATGTATTAATTCATTGTGATTACAGTTATGTCCATGATTTACTGAACACCCTTTTTTGGGGTTAAGGCCAAGAACATGAGTATTATAGTTATGAATTGATTTGGTTGTGCTTTTAAAGCATTATTGGTTGTTTACTTATCCTTGTTATCACAATTAAAAGGATTCTCTGCCCTAATAATATAAACTTAATTGTATTGTGAACCCAGAAAGACGATCGATGGAGTATAAAGTGGGATTAATTGAGTAGGATCGTAAACTTACTTGAATGAAGTTATGACTTGCACTTAGGTTAGGTGTGTAATTAAGTTCCCTATTTGGTTAAATTATGGGATATATTATGAATGCAATCAACTTAGTTCTCACATCCCTGCTAAAAAATGTAGTTGTGGGGCTAAGTTAGATAATTGACTAGAGGCTTGGAAGACCATAGTCGCAGTATTGACTCAGTGAACTAAAAACCAAGATAGTTAAAACAATGATTTTATACAACATAGCATGATTGTTTCATAATGCCTTAACCCTGGGATTCACATCATAACTGTTCAAACCTTTGCTTTATCGCATTATTTAGTTATTCTTAGTTTAAACTACAATTACTTTTTGTTATACTAGCACTGAGTTAATCGTAATAGTTGTCGAAGTCTGGGATAGTTTTAACCACAAGACACTGAGAAATTGATACTTGGCTTGTAAAAGGTCACTATATTACTTTGTGAGACCACGTACACTTGCGTGTGCGCTTGTGCACAAGAATAGATATTTAAATTATTAGTTTAATGTTTATGTCAGATAGTGTTTGTTTTATATTCAGTAATGACAATGATTTTGTTTATGCTTATATTACTTTAATTTAGCACCCAAGAAAGGTCCTTTTTACAATCTCATATATATTATCACTTTCCAAACTTGCATTCAATAATTAACAAGTTAAAAATTCATTAGGATGCATTGCAACTAAATAAACAAACAACCGGTTAATATACACACATACAACCAAACTGAACCTTAACTCCTATTCAACCATAACCTACTCAATAACCAATACATCTAAGGAAATAGAAATAGCCAATACAAGAGAATTATACAAGTAATTTAGTTTTATACATTTACTATATATATATATATATGTATATATATATATACATATATATACACACACACACACATATATATATATATATATATATATATATATATATATATATATATATTCTGTCAGATAGATAAAGTTAAATAATATTAATATTATCAAAATAATACTTTTAATAAATAGTTATAAAAGAATGAATAAAGTATAAGTTCTTGTGGATGGTCAATTTGGATCATTGTGTATTGACTTATTTTGTGGATTCAATATAATAGATATCATATTAATCATAAACTACAAACATGAGCGGTTAAAGTTTAATCTAATACATTTTTTTTGTCACTTTCTCTCCTTTTGTTAAGAATCAGAAAACAACTAAACTCAGACTCTAAATTTATGCTAGTGGATAATTTATTCTTATCCATCACGCAATCAAATTCTCAACTTTCATCATACCCCCATTAATCATTTACTTAAAAAAGTTCCCTAAATTTTCTTATTTGCATACAATCACATCTAAAGATCTCTACCAAAGGGCCATATTTCACACATTAAGTATCTATAGCCAAATAATATTTAAGGCATTAACATCAGTTTGTGCCTAACTCATCTCAACTGAGCTATCATCATTTAAATATAGATTAATTCGTTCTCACATTACAACTCAATTGGCATAAAAAAATAAAATATCGGGCAAGATTATAAATAGATCACCACACAAATATGTTAACACTAATTCATCCATGCTGTCCTGACTTGTTTAAATCCATCCAATCACCTGGCTCGTAGAACTAAGTATAAAATCACTCATAAATCTATTTTATGAATACATTTTCTTACCGAGGTCTACTACTCAACATAAACCTAGCCTACATGGGCATCATGAAGCTTTTACGGAGGCATGAACTCTTATTTCATGAATCATTCGGACAGTTTTTGGTGTGAAAACCACAACGAATCTTAAAGATTCATCCTTTGTAAGTGTACTTCTTCCTTTCTTTTGTTCTAGGGTCTTGAGGCAACCCTAGAATATTTTGAAGGAGGCAACTTTATGCTTTAAAGTTTAAACAAAAATAGCATAAAAATTCACAAAGGGACTATAGAAACCCTGTAATAGAGGTCTGCATTTTGATACCATGGCATCGCTATAGCGAGGTTACATCAGTCCACTCTATAAAACCTTTTTCACTCTAAATCCATCTAAGCATAGCCTATAATCAACCTCTTGAATATATTAAAAGAAATTTCCATACGCCAGACCATTCATTTATTGTGATTATAGTAACAATTGAATGTTTCATTACAAATATCAAACTAACGAATTCAAAATATTAAGTAACTAGGTTAAGTAGCCTTATACCGTTTACATTTGGATTTGCTTTTTTTTTTTTTTTAAGTTGTTGATGGGCCGTGAAACTGCAGCACATCCTTTGTCTTGAAGTTTTATATGTTCATTGATATATTTTTATATTAAAATATTATTTTCTATGGACCAGAATTCAAAATGATAAAAAGATGAAAAAGATAGAAAATTGCCAATATGTGACGATCTATGGTCACATATCAAGTCATAAACCTTATGTCAGATTGTGGAAACATTTAGAGAAGGTTTCTTAGGGACCCTATAACAAGGTTTCATCCAATAAGGAATCTTTCACTTCTCTTTAGATTCTATTTCTCTTCGTTAATTCTTTCCTACTTTGCTCCTTCATTTCTCCACATTATTTATTTTCTTATTTTGTCCTTTGTTTCACCTCTTTATTTTTTTTCTTTTTTTCTCCTCTATTTATCCTTAGCACTCATATTCTTGTTTTCTCCTTCATTTGATATCTTTATTTCTTTTCTTTTTTGCTCTTATATCTCCACTTTATTTCATTCTAAATTTGCAACAATACTTATCCTCTTTATTTCTTACCTTTTCTTCTCTAATCTTCCATATTTGTACATGTTGTATTTGTGTATAAATAATGAATGAATTTCACTGTGTCGTTCATCAAAAGTACAAACATGTTCTTTTTCCCAACAAATGACTTATGTGTTATGTTGAATGAAAATTCCCAAATTGGTAAGGGAATATATAATCCAGTGGCGAGTCCTTTTATGGAGTGACAGTAGATATTGTGGGATCCAGTACATAATGACAAAGAGTTTATTTCATAGATGATAGATTTGTCAGTCATTTGAATATAAGGGTGATATATTTTCAGACAATCCAACGTCTATTTATAAGACTTTTGCAAATCAATCATCTTAGTAACAAAAACTTTGTCATCTTTTACTAGCATCATACCAACTTTTTTTTTCACATCGTAACAGAGATTAGTCATTGAATTATATATTCCTTTAGCAATTTGAGAATTCTTGTGATTTCTTAAATGAAAAACACACAACTCTTTATAGATTTGCTTATTAAATCTGTTATGCAGCATTCACTTAACTTTACTTTCTAATGAATATGTTTAGTGTTGACCAACATTAGCAAGTTTATTGTTTGCGATGAATTTTTGCTTGACCTATTGATGTTTTTCATTCTTTCTTTCTTCCTTTCTTTCTTTCTATCTTTCTTTCTTTAAAGGTAGACTTTTGGCTTTTATTCCAAAATTTCTAGTTTAGTATGGAGGGTGATCTTTTCTTGATAAAATAATTATCTGTGTTTAGTAACTTAAAAAGATTTTTCAAAACACTTGTTATAGTCTTGCAAAAAAAATGATTTATCCCACTTATGAGATCTGAATGAGCACATAAAGGAAATCATAGTTATGTTCTTACTTTATCTCAATTGTTTCACCTAATACTTTGATATTATTATAATAATTAGTATTTTAAAAAGTCATAAAGTCACTATCTCCCAATCATATGTTCTACATTGTCCTATAAATATACTTTGAAAATGATGTAGAAAATATTTTTTCGCAATATATAATTTTATTTATATTCTCTTATATCATACACAATAATGCATGGATGATCATATATTCTGGATCAATTAACTTACAATTTTATATTTTATATTGCTATTATGAAGATGTAATGATATATGTTTCACTTGATTCATATTTATTTAGGGTCACAAGCTATGAAATTGGACAAAACGAAATTCATAGTGGACTAAAAATTGAAAAAAAGAAAAAGAGAAGATGTTTGGTCTCGAGTATCACAAATACCAACATAGACTTGCAAAACAAGATTTATAGGCAAGAGAAGCAAATGGAAGTAGAAGTCACAAACTGAATTCCTATATCGCAAAATCAATACCTCAGCTACCAAAAGTTACAACTGCGAACCCGGTGTTTGCAAAAGAAACTCAGTAGAGTTCCGTGAAATAATAGGATTTAACTTAGTTCTCGTTCTTAAATATGTATTAGGTGACCTAAATTCCTAGAGAATAGATATTTTACATAATTTGAGAAAACCTTACACTTTTAAGGGTTTAGGACATAAAAATTAGCGAAAACATGTCTCGAAGAATGGGTTCTACATCATAAAAAGATTAATTGTTATATTTCTTTTTATGATGCTTTTAAATTATACATCTTCAGTATGTTTTTTCTTGTAAAGTTAAATCATGTATGAACTCTTGTAATATTGATGCCTCCATGGTTATTATTTAGTATTTAGTATATTCTTTACACCTTTATGTTAATCTCACACTTGAATTTTTTCAAGGATAATAACTAATCCAAGACCTCACTCGTCTACTTTAGGTTAAGCTTATGATATACAGGTTTTGGTTGAGAAGATTCACTAATACGAATTTGGTGCCCTAATCCTCATATAATAATTTCATATTATGAATGTAAATTTACTTGGAATAATGGTTTCCTCTTATTCTAATAACGAATACATATATATATATATACAAGTATGTATATACGTATACATGGATGTGAAAATATTGAAATACATACACTATAATTCAAAGCAAGATTGACACAAAAAATTGAATATTAATTCTTGTTACTAATTTGTGGTTTATTTTAAATGCTTAGCAAACGCGCGCAGTCTTAAGTAAAGTTTGTTTTATTTCTCTAAATCTATTTAATGTAGTAATAAATGACAATATGTGATTATTTTTGTGACGTAAAAATATATTATGATAGCACTATTCATGGCTCAACCTTGATAAGTAAGCCCAAATTAATAAAGGAAAATCAAAATAACAATATTAAAAATGGAAAACCACCATGTTGTAGCCCAAGGTGAGACTTACAGAAAGAAGTAAGACTCATGCAAGTATAAGAATATTTAAATCTAAAAGAAATATCATAAAACCCCAAAATCTTGTGTCATAATAAAAGAGTATTTAATATAATATCCAAAACTGAAAATACACAATCTCTCCCTAAAAATAAAAAGAAAAAAAATTAGGATAGAAGAGGTCTGAATCAGCCCTACACTGAGTGAATCAGTACCTCAGTATTCGGAAATCTACACATAAAATCAGTTGTCTAGTGAAGTGCGTTCTAAGATCTACTTTGAAAAGGCACGATAGGGGTGAGTGCAGTCCACTTGTATTCAGTAGGTATCGTAGTCGGACTGAGCAAAGAAGAAAATATGATAGGTAAAACTAATACTATGAGAAGGTCATCTGCAAACAGTAAAATCCACTGTCTCCACTAACTGTTCTAATACATATAAATACAAAAATGGAAATAATATAGATTGATATATCAAAGTACATGGAAACTAAGCACAAGTCAATTAAACTAGGTAAAATCAAGCGTGATATGTATGCAATGCAATTTGGATGGAATGAATGATGAAATTCATTGCTCGAACTTATGTATACTCCAACTGAGGTCACAAGTATCAAGTAGGACCCATGGGGGTTTGACAATCCATATACTATATCTCATATCTCAATCTGTACTCACCTCTTCATCTTGTGTTAATGGAGTGGGTTTTCATAAAAGTGTCTTATTTTTATTATAAAATAGTGTTACTCAATGGTACCAATTTCTTATGAATTTATATATATCGAATAAGGATTTAATGCTCACAATCAGTCCAAAATGAGGATATACAATCCAACCAACATGAATGTACAAATAAGTGATCTCAAAAATTAACTCAATATCTCCACAGTTCAAGTAGATCAATGTTTAGTACCATCTGAATAAATTTGCATATAAGACGTCATTTATATCAAATCTACCACTAGATCAAGTATATCTATCATGATAAAGGAAATCATTGCCCAAATAAGAAATATATTATCAAATTAAGCCCTGCACAAGCATTATATCTGGGATGAGTGCATATAGATGCAAAGATAAGGCCAATGATGTCAAATAAAGTCTCCACATGGGTAATACAAAATATTAAATACGACAAGTTAACAATAGTAGGACATAGGCCCTGCCAATTGGGGAGTATCTAACTCATATAGCACGTGGATTACTAAAGGTCAGTGAAATGCTACATAGTTCAGGACAAAATTTTAAATCGTCATGCCTTTGTGTTCCTTGTCCCTTGCCCCTTCCATTATTCCTATTACAGATGATGAAAATGGAAATTATGACTAGTTTTATAAAAGAATGTTTTATCTTTTTTCATATATTGCACGTCAGTAATCATCGTACTAACCGTCTCCAGATGCTACATCTTTTCATGATGTTGGTTCAGAGGTATTTTTCTATGATTTTGTGTAGCGTCATTCGTATTCTCTCTTAAACAACTGATAATAAGTGGTGAGTCCTTCATAATCCAAAAGGTGTTTATACTTTTCACTTATGTTTTTGTTCTAGCATTCCATGATTTTTGGGTAAAATCAGGCCACGTCCCAACCATGGATTTTATTCGAAAAGTTAGAGGATTCATAAATCGAGTCGGGTAATTATTGCAGATTTTGTTCTTAAGACTTAGATATTACTTTGTTTTAAATGTTGAACTAATTATCTTACGTGATAGTTTCTACAACTTTATTTATGACTATGCTTATGATAAAATGCTTAGGAGTCATCACAAGCCTTTATTGGTTTAAGATTCCATCACGGCCAAGTTCATGATTCGCTTCACGAGAGGACATTAGAATGATGTAGCAATGCTCGACTAGTTTAAACAATATGTCTATGTTTTCTTTTGGCACTAACATTTTGTTATAGTGTATCTGGACATGAGTAACACTGCATAATTCTATTATCTCTCAATTAATTTGTTAATGCTTGATATTCTCCTCCCTAGTCTACTTGAAAATTTCTAATCGTACAACCAAAGTATTTTTCAACAATGGTGTAAAATTTGAATAAATATTAAGAGTACTTCAATTTTTAAATGGGGAAAACAAATCCATATATATTTGCTAATGTTATCAAATAAAATCACATAATATAGATAATCTTTAAAGAAACAGCTCGAGTAGGACCCAAAATATTCGAACAAATGAAATATGAATTCCTAGAAGCTTGAAAATAAAACTCATGAAAATGAACTTTATGACTCTTGCTAACAGCGCAGAACATCCATTGCCTCATCCCCCTCGACCGCTACCACGACTGTGGGTGATAGGAAAGGAACTTTGAGTATATTGCATTGTAGGTGCTATGAAAGTAAAGGGCTTTGTCCCTTTTTAATTGTCATTCTTCATTTACAACAATCCATATAATATATCAAAAGTAATTTTCTATTGTTGGGATTTAAGTGACCTATAAAAGGAAAATAAAAAGTTCCTAGTCCAGCAAGAAAAATTTCTACCATATCATCATTGGGAATCAGGTGTTGTAATGCAACCAAGTTATCTGCTATTTCCTTTGCCTTTTGTACATACAACTCTATACTAGAATTATAATGACTTAGAGTGTTTTACCGAGTCTTGAGTAGATGAATATATAGCCTTGACCCTAATGCATATATAGCGCCAAGTTTGTCCAAAGCTACACGAGATATGGTGGATCTGAACAACTGAGGAAGGATACTTTCTGATAGAGAAGCAATAATAAAGCTTAAAACAAGTTAGTCTTTATATAACCAAACCATGTACTCTAGGTTTGGTTTGGTATTGGCATCATCCATAATTTTTAGGCATCTTTGTACTGCCATCAATTTGATGGTTCATACCATAAGCATATAGCATTGGCATAAACTGTGTCTTCTACAGTAAAATATTTGAAGATGTGAGTTTCACAGGAAGTTAGTGTGCGAGGTTTGGAGATACAGCAGGAATTATGGATGAGATACTGGTTTAACCCATGTGGTCGACCTTTATTTTTTTGTGAAAAGAAAAAATTGGGTTAGTTTAACCTCTAATTGCTCTTGATACCGTGAAAATAATTTTGTTCAACTCTTACAATTAATTACGTGGCTGCATCAATATGCACATGAGTTTAATGGAGAGTAAGACTCCAAAGGTATCGCTACTAAGGACTCCTAGTCTAGAAACAATTACATGACTCATAACTTCTTTAAGTGAAGTCCTAACAGTCAACAACTATCTACAAATACAAGTTAACTCAAACGCCTATGTGGCATTATCCTTACATAGCTATGATAGAGTTACTTGTGTTAAAAGTTTGTCAGGTTTATAGAGTCATAAGGTGCAATAGTTGACCGTTATTTATAACCCCACTACAAGAAATATGAAATCTCTTCCTTTCCCAAATTTTGTTGACAAAGTAACCTTTTATAGCTATTTAATACGTATCACCCCAGGTAAGAAGAAGTAAAAAATCTTGATGATTACAATACAATCTCAAAATGTACCAACGAGTTGCTGGATTTCACACTAGGATCAATTGAATGGTTGCGATAGATTAACTATGCAATGCAACCTTTATGGAATTTATTACATTTTAGCGAAGGAGTTCGCATTGATGGAGTTATCTATTTCTTTGGCCCTTACTACTGTTAAATCTTGTCATTTAATGTTAGAATTGAATTACAGAACTATCTTTTTATGGGAAGCCAAAGTACTATTTTATAACTTGATTGAACTCGAGGTTAAGTGTGCATCCATTGATTATTCAAGATTGTGTAAGGGAGAGACAGATATGTGAATATTAGAGAAGTCTAAAGAATGTGGGAAGCATACTACTATTACCTCTCTGATGGCCCTTTCTATTACCAAGGAAAATTTACCATCATTCACTTCTACTAGTACTTATCAAACATGGCTTGTGAAAGAAATATCAAACATGTTATATTAGCTCATAGTTGTCAGCCAAAACTCGGAAAACACTGGGTCACCATTTTTTTTGGCAAAACAATCAATCTTAATTTCTGATTTCATCTAATTATGGCTTACAAGCACATCTTTTTCTTTTTTCAGAAAATTACTACAACACCTTAATATTCATTTCACATCATCTCATATACTATACTAGTTTACAATTACTACTATATTAGAAATTCAAGAAACGTTGGGTCTACTAAAACCACATGTTCTTAAACTTACGTCCATTAACACATTCTACACTCATACTTCACATCTACTTATCCATGCATACCTTTAAACTCCCTTCATAGCTCCAAAAGCATTAAGGGGTTTTCCTCTTAAATAAAAATCATGAGATAATACTTAGATAAAATAATTCTTGACGATTCTATCCTTTTACTCACAACATATACTTGATCTTTACTACCAAAATTACAAGTCACTGCGAGATTTCCCCTAGTTTGAATATATCATAACTCACCATAATTAACCACTTTCTCTTTCTCAACTAACTTTCAAAATAATCTGCAAATCATTGCTACATCTTAGCGAACACGATAAAGGAATACCACCCCCATAACTCACTTACAGGGTATATGACTCTAGTTATATTCTCCAATCAATCACTAGCACCACTCTCTGCCTTCTAAACTTATGACTTCATATTTTTAGCTTTGGAATCATCTTATCGCTTATAGGTTCTTATAACACCTCATTTTATACTATCTCTAGGGTGGAAACATTACCCCAACAATCATCTATATACTCCTCCCCCCCACCCAATTCAAGTCACCGATAATAAGGTTCTTGAAAAGGTCTGAGTACATGTCTCACCTTTACACAACTGCACGATTCATGAAGATAGGATCATATGAATAAAATCAATAGCCATTGATTCATAAATGGACTCCTCTCAAGTCCTTATGTAGTTTAATAACTTTTTGATGAAGCAATCTATAACTTTTTGATGATGCAATCTAAAATGATCACATCGTTAGAAATCTATGCTTTTTGTACTTCTACCACCTCAAAAACGAGGCATAGTTAGCAAAATTTAAGCTAGACAAGAATCAGGGGACAACTCCACTGCACGATTTGGAATATGAATGAATGGGAAATATTTCCTAAATTTCCTGTAGCCTTCTTATTAAATATATTGTTTAAAATACACCCATAAGCAGGACTCTACGACATGGCTCTATTGACACTTTAGGAAACTTGAATTTCGGGCTCTGATATCAAGTTTGTCTCGTACCCAGACTAGGATCTAGATGTAATAATCACCCAGAACCATTAGGGATTAAGAGGAACTGAAGCACTATCAAAGTTGTCAATCTCGGTGACACAGACCCTATGAGTCATTGGGAGACCCTACAATTTGTAGGGTTTCTCAATGACTCATAGGGTGACTTGTTGGTAAGGAAGTGGGAAGTGGAAAATGATTCTCAAGTGATTACTCAAGCTACGATGCATAGCCATACCCTATGAGTCATCGCGTGAGTCATCGGGATTGATTCCAGTAGCATTTTAGATGATTTAAATAGGGTTGTTAAGTCTTTTTCCACTCTTTTACCATCAAAACTATATCGTTCAAGCTATCCTAAGTCTGATTAATAAACTTAAGATACCACAATTCCTCAATTAACTAAAAAATCGAGTGACCCAAAGAATATTTAAAGCAAACATGCGATTTTTCTTCTCCAAGGAAAAAATAAGTATTCTTCGACTTCAGGCCCCAAATTCAAAGATTTCACCAATGATTTTTCATCAGGTGTGTGGAATTTATTACTTTTTTCATTTCACCCATGAGTCCTAAAATTATTTCAAAGTCTTAGATTAATTCACTCTTTAAGCATAGGATTTGTCGTGAAAAGTGGGAATTCCATTACCATTTAATTTCTTGCCTTGACTAACTCATGAATCTATGTTTTCACATAAAATTGAGCACCTTCCATATTCATGACTATGAACCCATTAACTCTCCTCGTATTGATAAATTACTGATTTTGTACTTGACTTATAAAATTTCTTATTCATTAATCTGCCACTGTTGGTGATGTTTCTAGTTAACCAAAAAAGAATTATTAACTTCATATTAGACAGAGATTTAGAAAGATTACCATAAATAAAAGAGTTGAACTTTTATTGAAGTAAGATTCTAGATTGTACCAAAAATCTTTTGGTTGAAACAAGAAGCAACAACAGTGGAACTAATGAATAGTGTACTGAAATGTTTAATATCATGCAGATGTAGAAGTTCTAGTTGCATGTGTCATACTCGTGTTCTTATTTTTCCTCCAACATCATAGGACACATCCACTAGGGTTTCTATTTGCACCGATTGTGATTACATGGCTTTTGTGCATTAGTGCAATTGGTGTATACAGCATCATCCGATTTACAATATTGTAGTAGTGAAAATTATAGTAATTGGTGGATGTACAAAGTTGATATATACGAAGAGAGTCTTTTTATGGCCGAGGAAGCTCTGATTCTTCAATGCTTCTTGCCAAATGTTCACTAGCATCCTTCCGAGATTTGCATGTTTTTCTGAATCTAATATTTAGAGAACATCTCGAGAGGGAAAAATAAGTAGCTGCAAATAAGACTGTGCATGAGGGTGTGTAGTGTAGATAGTGTTATTGTTGCCATGAATAGTACATATGTACTTTAAAGAGAGCAACATGAGTGCAGTGTGGCTTGTTGACATAGAAGGGCACTTAAACATAAATCAAATATTACTTTGAAAGCCAGAAACTAACTAAAAGAATTTGGTATGCCTAGCTAGTTACAACGACAACATACCCAATGTAGTCCCACAAGTGGTGTCTGGGAATAGTGTTTACCAAGCATTATCTCCATACTACATGTACAAATTCTTGAAGAAGACCCAATTATCCTTTCTCTTACGATCGTCTATCAATACTTTTTCATGTTCTGCTGGTAGTAGTAGACCAATGAGGTAGGTGGTAGACCAACTATATATAAGTTTAACAAGAGATACTATAAGTTTATGTACAAGATATTATTCCAGTAAAAATTTCAGGTTATACTAGAGAATTTAAAATCATTTCAATTTAAAATCACAGTTTATCTTTTTTCTAAAATTTTGTAGGAATTCTTAAGTGAGGGCAAAGATCCAACTTTTCTTGAGGTCTTCGAAGAGACGCCTAGGAAGAAAAATAAGGACGGTACAAGAAAATATTGGGTTGAAACGCGTTCCAAGGACACATATGTAAGATAATAACTTTTACATACATTATTTTACTATTACTCAACTTAGCTTATTTACATACTGACAAATAATTTTTCTTTCAGGAAGGATTTTAAAAAAGCAAAGAAGATTGACGTCAAACCCAACCTACTTTAAAGGATGGTATCATGTTCCAACCATCACCTGCAGGTATGACTAACATATGGACAGCTGTGGTAGGTGGTCCTAAGAAAGGTAGAACCTACAGGTGTGGGGTTCTCGAATCCTGGAGTAGTCCTTCGTTGTTTCCCAATTCCTCTTCTACATTGCAAATTATGAAAGAAATGGAAGCTATGAGAAAGCAAATTGCAGATTTTGACGCAACAGTGTGCCGCTAATGATGCTAAGTTTGCCAAGTTTACTAAATTTGAGAAGTTGGTCAAGAAGCACGTGCCTCAAGTTTTTGATGATGACGAAGAGAATGAACCTGATTTTGATTAGATTATAGCAGTTGTTCTTGTTTTTGGTTGTGACTTTTAGACTTAAAGTTCTCCTGGGATGATCAAAATATTTCACTAGATGTTTGTTTTGGATCTTTACTTTATTAAGACTTTGTGATGTTTAAACTATTTGACTCAAAGTTTGTTTTGGATGTTTCAAAGTGATTGAATTTTAAATTTTTGTTGTGTTTGTGAAAAATAATTAGGTATGTTGTTTGTAATATGAGCGTAGTATAAGCTAATGAAAGAGTAGCAGAGCTGGCAAAACAAAATAAATTTCTCACTACAATAGTTGAAATAATTATAATTATTTATTAAAATTCTAACTATGATAGCCGGAATAATTATAATTATTAAATAATCACTTATTAAAATTCCAAGTATCGTAGTCGGAATAATTATAATTATTAAATAATTATTTATTAAAATTTTGACTACGGTAGTCAGAATAATTACAATGATTAAATAATTATTTATTAAAATTTTGACTATGGTAGTCGAAATATTTATAAATATTAATAATTATTTATTAATTTTTTGACTATGGTAGTTGAAAAACTTATAATTATTAAATAATTAGTTTTAATTAGTTTATTAATCTTTCGATCACTGTAGTCAAAAATTTTCAACCACTATAGTTGAAAATATTTTTTTGACAAGCTATATTCTGACTACACAACTGTCGAAAAAAATAATAATTTATACTAGATGTTGAGGGCTTTAGTAGAATTTCCTAAATCCTAGAACTATCATGCCACCATAGATTCTAAAGAGTTATCCATCAAACCAGGCTTCACACCGTAGTGCCTTCAGAGATCAGTTTAGTTGATCCACATCAGTTAATGTTCTTACCCTTGACAAGGTATAAAATAGTCATCCATCCTAGTGATTAGCTTAAATTAGGGCATATCAGTTAATAACATCTCCCATAGTTCAGACATTATATGAACTTGTATTCAGTTTATCTAGCATATTATATGGTCACATATTTATTATTTCGTCATTACATAAGTTTACATTCTCTAGTTCGATATTAAGTTTATTATGTCATCCTCAACATATTCAGTTCATATAGTGCAGTGCATCTCCCACATGATCAATACATTCGTAGTATGGACTGCATACTTTCTTTGTACTACATTACTTTATAATATAATTTTAATTATTCAACATCTAGCTGTAATACCCCGTAAATTTTTCTAGCTTAAATTTGCTCCTAGAATGTTAAGGAACAGCTTCCAAAATAAAGAATATTTATTTCGTGTGGAATTCTTTAGATTTAGACTTTTCATTATGTGAAAAATTGAATAAACTTTTCATTGGTACCAAATTTGTCCAATCCGACACTCGGTGAAGGAGTTATGACATTTTTAAGTTGATAGTGTGCCACCTGGGTAGTCACCGTATCGCGAAAGTGGTTAAATTCATAATTTTCATTTTTCAGTGGACCTCTGCGATATTGGCACGTCGTGGAGAGGTCCATTTTTCCATTTTTCAATTTCCAATAGTCCAACACTATAGTAGCACATCGTGTCGAAGGTCAAAATGGCATTTCTATAGGGCACCGCGATGTTAGTGTGTCGCGTTGAAGTTCCAGGTCCTAATTGTCAAAATCCAATGGGACAATGCGATATCTTCACGTCGCAGAGGCACCCAATTTTCCAATCATCAAATTCCAGTGAGCCACCGCGATAGTAGCGCATCGCAGTGGCCTAATAAATCGGGACCCCAGTTACATTTTTCTAGCTTCATTTAGGAATTTAAAATGGGTATTATGGACTTTTTCCAAGCCCCCAATCCATCCAAAACACAAGATTCAACATATCCTAAGGCATTTTATGCTTATTTAATCCTTTCTTTCTCAAAAGAAAACCCTAGACCATCAAAGCTCCTTCTCTAGGAAATTCAAATTCTCCATAGATTCTCCAAGGAAGCTTAAAATTGAGGGATCCCAAGGAAAGATAATCAAGGACCCATCATCAAGAACTAAATAGGAATCTAAAATTCAATGTTTCTTCATCTAATCATCTAACAAGGTATGTGAGGTTTATGAACAAGGATATCCTTTTATCCTTGTGCCTAAAACTTGTTTAAATTTCAAAGTTGTATGATTTTATATGATTTTCCCATGATTTGAAATTAGGGTTTATACCCAATGTTGCCATTTACAAGATTATGAGATTTCAAGTGAATCATAAGTTGAATTGCATGTTTATCTTCATATTTTCATGATTATTGCAGTAATTTTCAGATTTTGAGATGAGTTGTCATTATTTTTACTATCAAGTATGATTATTATGATATTTGACATGAGTTTGATACATGGGATTTAAGCCCTGAGTTCATATGTTGAGATATTGAAAAAAATGATGCTTTAAGCACCTTATGAGCTGATTGTATCAGATATACAATAAAGTTTTGATCTTTTGATCCTCAGATTAGTTTCAGAATCCACTTTTCGGATTATTATAGATTTTATCAGATTAATGCATAATTGGTTTTAGATAAAATCTTATGCTAGTTTTAAAGTGAATTTCTAATAGAATGAGCGTAGCGAATAAAAAGGGAGTAGTATTGAGCACCGAGCGAAAAATGTGGGTTTAGCACATCCTACTTCTATAGAACTACATAGCTAACGTAGGTACAGATTATCAGATTATTTTCACTTCTATGTGGATGATAGTTACAGATATGATTACTTAGCTTAGGTTATACTCCCTGGCAAGAGTATGACACCTTTCCCCAACGTGAGGCTTCTTCCTTAGGAGTATGAGACGTTGGACTCCATGTTAGCTCACATGGTTTATCTCGATTAAGAAAACCTCCCTGCTGATTAAAATATATGATTCAAACCCTGCTAATCAAAGTAAGAGAATGAAAGAAATGCTTTTAGAAAACTAAGGGTAAAGGATCACAGTTTTATTAAGAATATGCTTTACAGAAAGACAATAGCTTCAGATTGTAGCTTTCAGATTTCAGAATTTAGAGTGAGTCCTTTCTATACTTAGACAATATGATTTAAAGAGATAATACATCTACAACTTTTAGAACTAAATGTTATGACTCAATAGATTTATAAAGTATGATTTTCTTCTTATTATTTCAGTATTTCAAATATTCCAGCTTATGTGAGTCATTTACATTTAGCATGCATTATTTTATAATTTATGGTTTTGAGATGATGTTTCACTTATGCATATCACCCTCATATACCTGGTAGATTCTTAAAGTACTAATCCACATATACGTCTATGTGCTATATTGTCTTATAATGTAGGTACAGGTGCTCAATGTTAGCAGCGTAAGTAGTTCGAGCATCTCCATCTACATCCAACAATTAGTGAGTAAACATAGTTTGGGGACTTATTCATTTCAGATTTTTCAGTTTATCAGTTTAGGAGATTTAGCATTTCCTTCCAGACAGTTCAATTTAGCTGGAGGTTTGTCCAAGTGACTCTCTAGTATTAGTAATAGAGGCTTGTCAGACTACTAGTTTTGATGCAGATTATTCAATTTGGTGTTTCAGATGTTATGTTCAAATTATTCTTGGATATTACAAATATTTTCTGCATTCTTGTATGACTTTTATTCCTATATTTCCATTATTATAAGATTCAGGCTCAGTGGTATGAAAACAGGGTTAGCTTAAGGCTACTCATAGCCTTGAGTACCGTGTGACATCTCGGGATTAGATTTCTGGGCGTTACACTAGCTCATGGTTATTATGACCTCCAACCACTTCAAGAGCAGCGCTTGGTGAGTCCTCATCCATCGAGCACAAGATTTATGTCTACTTATCTCGATTTTAGTTTTTATGTTTTCAAATAGTTAGAGTTAGTTGGGGTCTTCTCCCAGCAACTTATCTAAGCAAAAGCTTTCAGACTGACAATTAGATTTTTAGTTTCATGTTTATGTCAGATAAGGCTTGTTTTGATACTCAGGAGTGGCATTGGTTTTGTTTATGATTATATTTCTTTAGTTTAGCATCCAAACAAGGTCCTTTTTGCCGATATCATAATAAATTCACTTTTCAAACTTGAATTCAATAATAAATAAGATAAACATTTATTAGGATGCATTGCAACTAAATAAATAAACAATTGGTTAATATGCACACATTCAACACAAACTGAGCATGCACGCGCGCGCGCACACACACACACACACACACACATATATATATCACACCTCCATAATTCATTCTTAGTTTTTATGTTTTCAAATAGTTAGAGTTAGTTGGGATCTTGTCCCAGCAACTTATCTAAGCAAAAGCTTTCAGACTGACAATTAGATTTTTAGTTTAATGTTTATGTCAGATAGGGTTTGTTGTGATACTCAGGAATGGCATTGGTTTTATTTATAATTATATTACTTTAGTTTAGCACCCAAACAAGTTCCTTTTTGCCGATATCATAATAAATTCACTTTCTAAACTTGCATTCAATAATAAATAAGTTAAACCTTTATTAGGATGCATTGCAACTAATAAATAAACAACTGATTAATATGCACACATACAACACAAACTGAGCATCCATATATATATATATATATATATATATATTTATATATCACACCTCCATAGTTCATTCTTAGTTTTTATTTTTTCAAATAGTTAGAGTTAGTTGGGGTCTTGTCCCTGCAACTTATCTAAGCAAAAGCTTTCAGACTGACAATTAGATTTTTATTTTAATGTTTATGTTAGATAGGTTTTGTTTTGATACTTGGGAATGGAATTGGTTTTATTTATTATTATATCACTTTAGTTTAGAACCCAAACAAGGTCCTTTTTGCCGATATCATAATAAATTCACTTTGCAAACTTGCATTCAATAATAAATAAGTTAAACATTTATTAGGATGCATTGCAACTAAATAAATAAACAACTGGTTAATATACACGCATACAACATAAACTGAGCATGCATATATATATATATATATATATCACACCTCCACAATTCATTCTTATCTACCACACAATCAAATTCTCTCCTTCCATCATACCCCCATTAATTATTTACTTCACTTGTTTCGTAAATTCACTTATTGGCATGCTATCACACCAATCTAACAATCTCCACCAATGCAGAATATTTCACATATTATCTATAGCCTAATAAAATTTAAGGCATTACCATCAATTTGTTCCCCAACTAATCTCCACTAAGCTATCATTCTTTGAATATAGACCAACTTGTTCTCACATTACTACTCAATTGGGATGAAAAAGTAAATAGAGGGAAATCATTTTATATAGATCACCACACAAATACGTTAAAACTAATTCATTCATGTTGTCCTAACTTGTTTAAATCCATCCAATCGCCTAGCTCATAGAACTAAGCATGAAATTGGTCATCCAAATATATTGAGAATATGTTTTCTTACCGAGGTCTACTATTCAACATAATCTAGTCTACATGGGCACCAAACAACTTTTACAGAGGCTTGAACTCGTATTCTTTGACCCATTCTGGTAGTTTTTGGTGTGAAAACCATAAGGACTCTCAAAGATTCATCCTTTGTAAGAGTATTTCTTCCTTTCTTTTGTTCTAAGGTGTCGAGGCAACCCTAGAATATTTTAAAGGAGGAAACATTATGGTTTAACACTGAAATGAAAATAGCTTAAAAATTCACAGAGGGACTATCAGAACCCACTATAGTGGCCTGCATGTTGCTTGGCACCTCTATAGTGGCCTGCATGTTGCTTGGCACCTCTATAGCAAGGTTACATTAGTTCACTCCTTAAAACTTTTTCACTCCTAATCCATCTAACCATAGTCTTTAATTAACCTCCTGAATATTTTAAAAGAATTTCCATACCCCAGGCCCATCATATGTTGTGATTACAGTAACAACAAAATGTGTCATTACAAATATCAAACTAAATATTGAATTCAAAATATTAAGTAACTAGGTTAAATAGCCTTATACCATTCAAACTTGGACTTGCTTTTTTTTTTTTATATTGTTGATGGTCCTTGAAACTACAGCACATCCTTTTTCTTGAAATTTATATGTTCATTTACATCTTTTTATATTAAAATGTGGTTTTGTATAGACTAGAATTTATAATGGTCAAAAGATGAAAAGATAGAAAACTGACAATATGTGATCACCTATGGTCACATATCATGTCATAAACAATATGTCAGATTTTAGAAACATTTGTAGAATGTGTCTTAGGGACCCTATAAGAAGGTTTGATCCAATAAGAAATCTTTGAATCCTCTTCAGATTCTATTTCTCTTCGTTAATTCTATCCTACTTTTCTCCCTTATTTCTCCTCATTATTTTTTTCTTCATTCATCCGTTATTTGTTTCTATTTTTCTCCTCTATTTCTCCTTAGTACTTATTTTCTTATTTTCTCTTTTATTTCATCTCTTTTATTTATTTCCTTTTTTTCTTTTCTATCTCCACTTTATTTCATTCTATATTTACACCAATATTTATCTTCTTTATCTCTTTCCTTTTCTGCTCTAACCTTCCATATTTGTACATGTTGTCTTTGTGCATAAATACTAAACCAATTTCACTATGCCATTCTTCAAAACCACAAACATATTCTTCTTTTTCCCAACAAATGACTTATGTTTTATGTTGGAAGAAAATTCTCAAATTGTTAAGGGAATACATAATCCAGTGGCGGGTCCTTTTAAGGCTTGATATTAGAAGTTGGTGAGATGCGATAGATCCTAACAAAGAGTTTATTTCTTGGATGATAGATTTCTTAGAGTAATTGAATATAAAGGTGACATATTTTTAGAGATGTCAATTTCTACTCATAAGACTCTTGCAAATCGATCATCTTAGTAACAAAATCTTAGTCATTTTCTACTAGTATCATACCAACTTCTTTTATCACATTGTAATAGGGATCAGACATTGAATTATATATTCCTTTAGGAGTTTGAGAATTCTTGTGACTTCTTATATGAGAAGGTTTAATTTACCAGAGAAAACACACAACTCTTTATTGATTTGCTTATTGAATCTATAATCCAGCGTTCACTCAACTCTACTTTCTAATAAACATGTTTAGTGTTGACCAAAATTAGCAAGTTTAGTGTTAACGATAAATTTTTACTTGACCTATTTAAGTTTTTCATTCTTTCTTTCTTTCTACAATGATAATGGTAGATTTTTGACGTTTTTTCCTATACCTTTAAGTTTAGTATGGAGGGAAATCTTTTCTTGATAAAATCACCATTTGTGTTCAATAAATTAAATAGATTTGTGAAGAAACGTGTTATAGTTTTACGAAAAAGATGACTTATCCCACTTATGAGATCTAAATATGCCCATTAAAAATACTAGTTATGTTCTTACTTTATGTCAATTGTTTCACCTAATACTTGCATATTATTATCAATAGCTAGTATTTTAAAAAGTCATAACACCATTATATCCCTATCACATGTTCCTCATTGTCCTATAAATATACTTTGAAAATGATACAATTTTTTTTTAAGATAAAATATTTTTTGCATTATCTTATACCATACAAAATGATGCATACTTAAATGACCATATATTCTGGATCAATTAACTTAAATTTTGTATTTTGTAGTGCTATTATGAAGATATAATGAGATATGTTTCACTTGATTTAGATTTATTTAAGGTGACAAGAAGTGAAATTGGACAAAACGGAATCTATACTTGACTGAAAATTGAAAAAGAAAAAGAGAAGTTTTTTGGTCTCGAGTATCACAAATACCAACAGACTTGCAAAACCAAGATTTATAGGCAATATAAGTAAATGAAAGTAAAAGTCACAAGCTAAATTCCTATATCGCAAAATCGATACCAGCTGGCAAATACCAAATATCACAACTGGGAGCCCGATTTGCAAAAACAAACTCAGTGGAGTTCCATGAAATAATAAGATTTAACTTGGTTCTCATTCTTACTTCTGTATAAGGTGACCTAAATTCCAAGAGAATAGATATTTAACATATTTTGAGAAAACCTTACAGGTTTGAGGGTTTAGGAGATGAGAACTAGCGAAAAATATAAGTCTCAAAGAATGGGTTCTTCAAAATCAAAGAGATTGATTCTTTTCTTCCTTTCTATGATGGTTTTAAATTATACATCTTTAGTATTAGTTTTTTTTTTCAAGTTGAATCATGTCTTTGAGTTTTCTTATTTTGATTATAACTCTTGTTATATTGATGCTTCCATGGTTTTTATTTAGTATTTAGTATTTTCTTTACATCTTTGTGTTAATCTCATCCCTAAATTTTTCCAAGGAGAGTATCTAATCCTGGGCCTCACTCGCCTACTTCAAGTTAAGATCAGGGGATACAACTTATGTGTGTGTGTGTGTGTGTATGCATGCATGCATGGATGTTGAAATTTTGTAATCCCTATACTATAATTCAAATCACGATTGATAAAAAAAAAGAATAATTTTTTTTAATTTGTGGTTCTTTTTTAATACTTAGTATACATGGCAAAGTGTTAGGTGAACATCTATTTTATTTCTCTATATCTAATTAAAGTTGTTAAGAATGAAAATATGTGATTGTTGTCACAACCCAAAAATGAGTCATGACAGCAGTTATCATGACTCAACCTTGATAAGTAAGCTCAAAGTGAGAAAGGAAAATAAAAAAACCAATATTAAAAATCAAAAACCACCACGTTGTAACCCAATGCGAAACTTATAGAATGTAATAAGACCCATGCAAGTATAAGAATAATGAAAATATCATAAATCACCCAAAACCTTGTGTGAAACATAAGAGCATTTAATAAAATATCTGAAACTGAAAATACACAATCTCTCTCTGTAAATCAAAATAAAGACAAATGGGGATAGAAGAGGCCCGAACCAGACCCGAACACTGTGTATGAACAGGTCACTTGCAAGAAGAAAAATCCATTGTCTCCTCTAACAATTCTAGTATGTATATACATAAAAGTGGAAATAATATAGATTGATATATGAAAGTACATAGAAGCTCAGCACATGTCAAATAAACCAAGGAAAGTCAAGTATGATACGGATGCAATGTAATGCAATACAATTTGGATGGAATGAATGATGAAAGCCATTTCTTGACCTTCCGTTACACCCACTGAGCTCACAACTATCTGGAAGCACCGATGGGGGTTTTACAACTCATATACTATATCTCATATCTCAATCACAATCTCAACTCACCTCTTTAACTTGTGTTAACAGAGTGGATTTTCATAAAAGTATCTCATTACTTTTCAAAAACATTATTTGAGGATGTATATGTATGGAATGAGGATTTAATGATAATTAATGTATATGTATAGAATGAGGATTAAATGCTTACAATAAGCCTAAAAATGTCGATATCCAATCCAGCCTACACAAATGTATAAATAAGTGAGCCCAAAAATCTAATCAATATCTCAACAAAGGCACCATCAGAATAAATATACATGTAAGTTATCATTTATGTCATATCTACCTCTAGCTTAGGTATAACTATCATGATAAAGGTAGCCAATGCCTAAATTAGGCATATATTGTCAAATTAAGCCCTACAGAAGCATTATATCTGGAATGAAGGCATATAGATGCATAGATTAGGAAAACGATATCAAATAAGGCCGCTACACAGGTAAGACACTATATCAAATATGACAAATGAATGACAATAGGCCATAGGCCTTGCCAGGTTGGGAGTGTCAGACCCATATAGCTCGTGGGTTACTAAGGGTTGGTGAAATGCAATGTTTTTCTTTACTAAATTTTAAATAGTCATGTCTTTATATTCCTTGTCTCTTGTACCTGACTTTATTACTATTATGGATTATTAAAATGGATTTTATTAATGATAATATCAAAGAATATTTTATCCTTTTCCCAGTTTTGCAAACCAGTGCTCGTCATATTGGCTGTACTCGGACACTACATCATTTAATGATGTAGGTTCAGAGGTATTTTCTTATGATTCTGTGCAATATTAGTCATTTGTATTCTCCCTTGAACAACTAATAATAAGTGGTGATCCCTCCATCAATCACAAGGCATTTTTACTTTTCACTTATATTTTTATTCTGGTATTTGATGGTTTTTATGGTATAGTCTTGGCCGTGTCGCAATCATTGAGTTTATTCTTAAAGTTAGAGGCTTTGTTGTAAGATCATATTTTTTTTTGACAATATCATTTGGGACCCTCCAGCATGTCTAACAATGATTTTTTACTTGAAACGTGATAAGGGACGTTAACAGGATGTCACACCCCAAAATAATAAGGATACACAAGAACTTATACACTTACTTTAAAAGCACTCTATGATGATCATTTTAATAAGAGTTTCATATATGCACAAGGAAGTTATATTAGCTAAAATTGTACAATACAAAATTTCATGATGTTCATGAAGCCTCTAGTCTGTTTGAAACGCTGCACTAAAAGTGACTAGTTGGCATAGGGCATGTCATGCCCAACTAGAGACCTGTACACATAATCAAAATTACTAGACATGGAATATCTCTATAGAGATATGGAGCTAATCAAATATCAGCTGCAAATGGCAATAAGACCTAATATGGACGTCTTCTATCCTGAGGATCTGAGCCTAGATTAAAGAAATATAGTGTCCCTAGGACATCAGTACATAAAAGTATGTACTATTATAAAAGAAGACAGAATAATATACTAAAATGTAGAAGCTCATATCAATTAAATATCAGAGTGAAAAACTTATGAGCCAACAAGTAACACATATATGACATGAAACCGTAACCTATTAACCAATCTTATTTGTATCTTATATAATATTTAGAAAGGTGTTCATTATAATATAGAGCCTATAATTTGCCAAGGTGATGTAGTTAACCTATATGTACTGCAAATGATCACAAGATGGGCTACCGAAAGTAATTTAAGGCAAGAATGAAGCGTATGTTGCTCAAATACTCATTGTTATGATCTCATACGTATAACTGTAATCGCAATATGACACCAGGTATGACTCGCCCAACCTCTCACTATGAGGGTCTTCCTATATACCATATATGTCATATATTGGATTGAGTCAAGGGAAATAAGTACATGACATTCCAGCTGACTCCAAGTACAAATAAAGCCTCAAAGGATGCTACGCCTCCATGTTTGGGCTTATTATAATGGTCTGGGCTCGATTCTGTGTACAAAATCACATCGAACGATATACCAAGTCAAACCTATGTACCCTTCCATCATTAATGTTTATCAAATAATGCCTTAAAGGCCTATGACATGTGAACAACGGTAGTGACCACTTAGCTATTACATTCAAGTACAACTATGATATTATTGTTTACTTTTATTCCCAACTTGTGACATATTTATATATAAATACATATATGTATATATATACATACATACATATAACATGTGTCCTAAGAACTCCTAAGTAAAGAGATTACAGTAATATGAAATATTGTGAACACTTGAGGAAGATGGATATTTATATGCGTGATGGTAAAATGAGGGAATGACTGAAATGGTCTGACTAAATAATAAACTAAATAGTTGAATAACAAATATTTGTACACTTGGTCATGGAATCCTGAGCTGACACACTCTGGATACTAAATTGAGACTGTGGGAGCTATCATGTAACTAAGGTCCCCCAATCTAAGCTAATCGTGGACCAACCTATAACCCTATTAGAAAAGTGGCATTACCTTTCTATAGTTACTAACACATGTTTAATGATGTGGATCTATAAGGCTGATGTCCTAAAGGACTAGGGTGTCAATCCTCTACTGGCGGGTGAACCCTAAGAGAGTGTCTGTCCTCTACTGGTGGGTAATATCTCATAACCTACATTGGCTACGTAGTTCTGGAACTTAGGGACTGCTAATAAAGGTCTCAGTCCTCTACTAGAGGGTGAGCCTTTATCCCTAGGTTCGCTCGATGCTATATACTACTCCCAACAGAACTTACACTGATACTAGTTTAAGTTAACTAGACTCACAATTGATAATTTCTCAACATGAATATGATAATCTGAATATGATGATAAAATCATGATCTAACTGGCTTGAAACTTGAAAATCTGAAACATGTGTAAACATATAGGTATCAGGTGTTCATAACCCTCCAACACTGAATAATACTTTAAATAAAATAATATTATTTAGAACACTGTAAGGGAATTCATGATTCTTAAACCCTAAAACATAGTATATTTCACTAAACTAGTAAAATTCATGATTATGAGTACGAGAATATGTTAAAATTATGAGAACATGATCATATGATTTATTTCATAACTTTAGAAATTGACAAGGTATCAACTGAAATGATATAGGTGACTGAGATTATAAAGCACTTACGAGTATATTCACATGGGTAAATATAAAGTCATGGTTTTTATTCAAAACTATATTGAAATTTCATGAAATACGAAAAAGGATTTATACTTCAAAAATAAAGGGTTCTTGGAAAAATCTTTGACTTTTATGTTCTTAATGATGGGATAATTTTGAGTATTGTTAATTGATGGAGAATGGGCCAAATAATTCACCTCTTGGGTTTGAAGACGTCAATTTGGTGTTTAGGATGGGTAAAGAGACCAAAATGTCCCTTGAACCTTTAAATGACATTGCAAGATTCGACAACCCCCGTGAAACGGAGGCTATCGCAGAGACTAGCCTCCGTGACATGACGTGTATCGTGGATACTAACCTTTGAGACATACAATGTATTCTGGAGGTTCAGTCAATGTGACACATCCAAATTGCTAAGGCATTCTTCCTTCGTGGTCCAACAATACCTCAAACCCCTTCTAAAAATTTTAAAACTCTCTCGGATGCCCTTTTTAAAATCCCTAAAAATATTTCAACTTATAAATCAATGTTTCAAACACTGAAAGGCCAAAAATAAAATAATCAAAATCTTGAAGTGTTAAAATGTCCATGTCACTTGTACTTAGTGTGAAACAATGTCTTTGGGACTTCTAAACATTGGACAAATCTTAGAAACTTGTCGAATAACTGAATCTGAAACATAATGCATGGGCTAAACTGAATTCATTAATACATGCTATGACATGAGGATGGTCGGATAGCTTAGATAGAAAATGAGAGAATTAATTTAGGGGAAACCATTACCTCAAGCTGAATCTGAATTCACAGAGAAAAGATGGGGATACTTGATTCACCTATCTATTTTTGCTTCCCAAGTAGCTCCATCAATGAACTGATTTCTCCATAGAACCTTAACCAAGGGAACTTCTTCATTCCTTAGCCTACAAAGCTGATAATCAAGGATCTCATCTGGTACTTCTTTGTAGGAAAGGCTATCTTTCATGCCCACACTCTCTAGAGGAATGATAGAAGTTGGGTCACCAATGTATTTCTGTAGTAAAGAAACATGAAACATTAGATGCAATGATGCCAAATCTGCAGGGAACTCTAACTCATTAGCTACCTTCCCAAAATAGATCAAAATCCTAAATGAGCCAATATAGCATCGACTGAGCTTCCCTTTCTTGCTAAATCTCTTCACCCTTTTCATAGGCTAAATTTTCAAATAAACTAAGTCACAACCCAAACACAAGATCTTTACTTCTCACATAAGCATAGGTTTTCTATTGGCTCTGGTCTATCTTCAACCTTTCTCAGATTAACTAAACTTTTGCCATGGCCTCATACATTGAATCTAGCCCTATCAAAGTAGCCTAGTCTACTTCAAACCAACCAATAAGAAATCTACACTGCCTTTCGCAGAGGGAATTAAATGGAGCCATCTGAATACTAGAGTGATAGTTGTTATTGTAGGCAAACTAAATCAAAGGTAAGCATTCATCCCAACCACCCTTAAAGTCGATAACACAAGCCCTCAACATATCTTCTAAAGTTTTACACTTAGCTAAATTTTTAGGTTCTAAGCCTCTTATGCATGCACTAAGAGCCGAACTAAGCTAAGACAAAGACGGGGTATTACACAATTAATGGGTTATCTTGGGATCTCTTGTGGTTCCAAGCACCGTGTTATGACTCGGTGTAGTCTTAGGTCGTGAAAATCGTGTTTCTAGTCGGTAAGAGTCGACCTTTTGACTCGTATATTAGGGTACAACTAGACTACTAACTTATATGATTAGAAGATTTCAAAAAACATGTGCTGGTATGGATATGAGTCATACTTACAACTCCTAAGATGTCTATACTAATTAGTAAAGTCACTCGTAAGATAAATGGAAAACTTGGGGAACCAAAACTGTTATTGCTATGACTTCTCTGTACATGATTCATACCTTTCTATATGACTAGATATCCCCCTCTCGTGTCCTTGATAGAACTTGAAGGGGTAAACGCTAATGCCCATATGGCAGGGTTCATACGACTCGTACCCCTCTTGACAACCCATGGGGTCATGTCATACCTGCAACAGAATGTTCAACATGCTATACTAACCTATGTACGAGTCCAATATAGACTCATATGTTGGGGTATGACTAATGATCATGAGTCGTATGCTACATAGACACCAAAAAAGACACGGGGTATTACAATATCTCTCTCTTAGAAATATTCATCCTCAAATGAGACTGGTTAGACATAGAGTGCTAATGAAACTATGACCATATATATAACATGCATGACTTAAAACATAATTAAATAATTGAGTCTGAAGCATTATTCATGAACTAAACTGAACTGATTTCATGAATGCATGCAATGACATATAATTGGATACATAGATGAAACTGAGAATGGAAAAAAGTGTCAATCTAAGAAAGACCGTTACCTTAATATGAATCTGGGTTTGCAAAGAAAAGATGATGGTACTTGGTTTGCATATTTGCTTCTGCTTCCAAAGTAACTCTCTTAACAGACTGATTTCGCCAAATAACTTTAACCAAGGAAACTTATTTGTTCTTCAGCCCACGATTCTAACGGTCAAGGATCTCAATTGAGATTTCTTTATAGGATAGACTATCTTGCACCTCCATAATCTATAAGGGCACGACTAAAGTTGGGTCTCCAATACATTTCTTTAATAAAGAGAAATGAAACACCGGATGCACTGATGCCAAATCTGCAGGAAACTTTAACTCATAAGCTACCTTTCTAAAATGGATATAGATTCTACATGGGCTAATATAGCGGGAATTGAGTTTCCCCTTCTTCCAAAATCTCTACACTCCATTCATAGGAAAAATTTTAAAATAAACCAAGTCAGCAACATCAAACTCAAGATCTCTTCTCTTTATATCTGCATAAGATTTCTGACGACTTTTGGCTATCTTCAGTCTCTCTCGAATTAATTGAACCTTCTCCATTGCCTCAAACACTGAATCTAGCCATATCAAATTAGCCTAACCTACTTCAAACTAAGAAATAGGAGATCTATATCTCCTTCCATAGAGAGCCTCAAATGGAGCCATCTGAATATTACAGTGATAGCTATTATTGTAGGCAAACTTAATCAAAGGTAAGTGGTCATCCTAACTTCCTTTAAGTTCAATAACACAGGCCCTCAATATGTCCTCTAAAGTTTTAATGGTCTGTTATGACTGATTATCTATTTGAGGATGAAAAGTTGTATTAAGATGAACTTGGGTACCAAGACCCTTCTGAAAAGCCTTCCAAAAGTGAGAGGTAAATTGAGTACCTCTATCTAAAATGATAAATAATGGGACCCCATGAAATTTCACCAAATACCTAAGGTAAAGCCTGGTACAATCCTTAAATGAGTACGAAGTATAAACTGACAAGAAATGAGCTGATTTGGTCATTCTATCTATAATGACCCATATCAAATTATGCTGGCGATGCATACAAGGCAACCCTATCACAAAATCCATGTTCACTAATTCTCTTTTCTAAGTGAGGATGCTATACTCCTTCTAGGTACAACTAGAAATTTGGTGGTTAAACTTGACCTGCTGACAATTTGGACACTTAGCCATAAAAACTGCAATATCCTTTTTCATACCACTCCACCAATAGATTTCCCCAAAATCACAGTACATCTTAGTGACCCCAAGATGGATAGAGTATCACACTCCATGCTCTTTTACATGTATCCACTGTCTCAAACCATCAACACATGGAACACATAGCCTACTATAACGCCCTGAGTTTACACCCTAGACGTCACACGATGCTTATGACCCCGAAGGATCACAAGCTAACATATGATTGGCACCAGCTGTGAGCACTGGATAATAATACTGAAAATATATGTGAAATTATAACTGAAAATACCATAAGGTTATCCAAATATAGAAATAAATACTGAGTGTACTAATAAAACATTTGACAAAATCAATATCTGATTATGCTAGTTTGAAAGCCTCTAACTGTCTGAATATGGAGTTGATGGGATAAACCCGCAACTAACACCGACTGTAGCAACTACTAAACTACTGAACTAATAAAATAGATAAACTATGTCTGAACCAATTATATAAGATATCATAGCGGAAAAAAAGAGTATACGTCAGCACATGGAATATACTAGTATGCAAAGTGAGGTAGGCTGATATACATGGGTTCATATGCATAAGATAATAACTGATTGAATAAACATCATAAAGTAACTGGATGAGACTACATAAAAAATTGTAACTATTGAACATGCTGAATATGCAATACTGCGCATATAACATCTTTTTGAAATTAGATTAAAATTGAGGTACTGAGTTCTAATAACTGAATACTGAAAATAGAAAGTTTAGAGTGATAATGAAGTACTAATTTATGATGGGTAAGTAACATATAACTAATAGCCATATTTCGTTAGAACTGCCTGAGTTTCTTACTGAATACTGAGACTGAAACTATGACTATGGGAGTGTTCATCTAACCGACATACCCCAATTTATAAACTGAGTTGGGCTCCAACCTGTGACCCCAGTTGGGTTGGTGTTAGAACCTTGCCAACAGTTACTAACAATGCTATTTCAACCTTAATCTGGCAGGAAAACTCATGAAATATATATATGATTGCGTCAACCATAATCTAGCAGGGGGACAACTTACCCTAAACTTGCTATGTAGTTCTATAGTGCAGGGACTGCTACTAAGGGTCAAAACCTATACTGGAAGGAATATCCCATCCTTGGGTTCTCTCGGTGCTGAATCCTTCTCACAACTGAACTGACACTGAATTGATCTCTAGACTGTACTAGGCTTGACTGTGCTGATACTAATCATGTTGACTAACTGAACTGGATTGAATTCACCGAGTTCTATTTCTAACTGGGTACTACTGTTCTTAAACTTTAATGGGACTATTGTATAACTAATGGAACTATGTAAACATCTTGATTTCGGGTAATAAATTACCCTAGGACTCGATAGCATAATTGACAAACATAGCAAATCTTTAAAGCAAGACGATAGCCAATTGTTCATAATTCATTCACTGATACATTTTATCAAACACTTGGATGTCATGGACTTGTACCTGATTGAGAACATATGCTAACATGTCATGATTTAACTATTCAATTCACATGGACATTCTATCAAACACTTGGGGTGCATGATTGTGATACATGAAGAATAACATACAGGGTATAATAACTTCAACAAGTAATCTTTCAAATTCAAGGGTTTTATCATGAGAGATTCATAATTCAACACACATGCTAACATAATTTCATGGTAACTCATAAAAGGTCTTAACTTGAAACCCATACAACAACACAAACATAAGCATAATTCAATTCATAACATGGGAATTATAATTCAAGTTTTGAAAATGGTTCTTCAACTCCAAGGGTGGAAGGAAACCGAAGGATGAACACCTAACTTACCTTGATTGTTAATTTTGTGAAGATTTTAGTGAGTTCTTGAGACTTGATTCTTGAGCTTTATGAAACTAGGGCTTGTTCTTGAGAGGATTTTTGAAAATAAAGAATGTAATTTACCCTTTTAGGAGTTAAATCTCGTGTTGTAGCTGAATTGGGATGGGGAAAAGGACCTAAATGCCCTAAAAATACATAACTTCACACACAAAATTGGCCTAGCAACGCGATTGGCGATGTGCCACATTGATAGGATTGAGGAAATCACCGATGTGTCATTTCAATGGTGTCAATACGGTAGCTAATATGATGCGTCATGATTGCATTGGCTTGTTATTTTGCCCATCCAAACTCGACTTAAACGAAGTCTGAAAATTCCAAAACTCACCTAATATGACCTATTGACATCCCTGATCATGAATCAACTTAAGAATCGAAAATCTAAGGTTGGAAAGTCCGAAAACAAGATCATCCTATTTTGATGGCTAAAAATTCTTTTTAATCTTAACACTTAGCTGAATTTTTCTATGTCTGGGGCCCCTTTTGGCATGCTATAATAGGACTGAAATGATTAGAATTTTGTAAGGTCTTACAATATCTCCCCCTTGGGAAATATTCACCTTTGAATGAGGATGACTGAACTAAGGGGAACTAAGGAACTATACTTAAACTGACATGCATAACTAAGCATGACTGAATTCTAGAGACAGTACACATGACTGAACTACTTCATGAATACATGAATGATATGAGAATGTTTTGCAGTTGTAACTGAATATTGAATAGTGTAATTCTAAGGACTGTTACCTTAGGTTGAGTCTGAGTTTGTGGAGAAGAGGTGAGGCTTCTTGGTTCGCATGTCTACTTCTTCTTCCTAAGTAGCTCCCTCAATGGACTAATTTTGCCAAAGAACTTTGACCAAAGAAACTTCTTTGCTCCTTAGTCTATAAATCAGATGATCAAGGATTTAGACTAGGATTTTCTCATAAGAGGGATTATTTTGAACATCTGCATTCTCTATAGAGACTACAACTACTGGGTTACCTATGCACTTCTTTAGAAAGGAGATATCAAACTATGGGTGCACTGATGCTAAGTCTGCAGGCAACTCAAGATCATAAGCTACCTTACCGAAATGACTGAGAATCATATAAGGACCAACATATCAAGGACTAAGCGTCCCCTTCTTGCAAAATATCTTCACTCCTTTCATGGGAGAGATTTTAAAATATACAAAGTCTCCAATCTCAAACTCGAGATCTTTTCTTCTCACATCTGCAAATGATTTCTATCGACTCTGAGCTATCTTATGCCTCTCTCTAATTAACTGGACTTTCTCTAATACATCAAACACCAAGTTATGCCCTACTACTGTGGCCTCACCTACTACAAACCAACTAATGGGAGATATATATCTCCTCTCATAAAGTGCCTCAAATGGAGCCATCTGAATACTGGAATGATAGCTGTTATTATATTCAAACTCTATCAAAGTTAAGTGGTCATACCAACTACTCTTAAAGTCAACAACACATGCTCTCAACATTTCTTCTAAAGTCTGAATGGTCCTTTCTACTTGACCATTTTTCTGAGGGTGAAAGGTTGTACCGAGGTAAACTTGGGTACCAAGACCCTTCTGGAAGGCTTTCCAAAAATGAAAGGTGAACTATATACCTCTATCTGAAATATTGGACAATGGGACACCATGTAATCTAACTAACTTTCTAATGTAGAGCCTGGCAAAGTCCTCGATAGAATAGGAAGTATGAACTGGTAAGAAATGGGCTGATTTGGTCATCCTGGCCACAATGACCCAAATTGAATCGTGCTGATGACGAGTACGAGGCCAACCCATCACGAAGTCCATGTTTACTTCTTCCAACTTCTATGTGGGAATACTCAACTCCTGCATGAAACCACTAGGCTTATGATGCTTAATCTTAACCTGCTGACACGTGGAACACTTAGCCACAAACTCTGCAATGTCCCTCTTCATCCCACTCCACTAATAGACTTCCCACAAGTTGTAGTACATCTTAGTGGCCCTTGGATTGATCGAGTAACACGCACCATGCACTTCTGCAAGAATTCGTTGTCTCATGCCATCCATACATGTCACACATAAGCTACCCTAATAATGCAACACACCATCTCCCACTTGGGAGAAAACCTCTACCTTCTGGTTTCTAACTGACTCTTTCAGATTAACTAAACTGGGACCTTTGTCCTGCTTTTCTTTTACTTTCATCACCAAATAATATTCTGAACTACTCTGCACCCAAAAACTACCTTCAGCCGAATTAACCAAATAGACATCTAGCCTGGCAAGCTGATGAACATCCTAAACTAACTTTTTCATACCATTCTCAACGTGAGCAATACTACCCATGGATAACCTACTGAGAGCATCAGCTACTACATTGTCCTTGCCTGGGTGATACAAAACACTCATGTCATAATCTTTCAACAACTCTAACCACCTTCTCCGATACAAGTTCAAGTCTTTCTAGGAAAATACACACTGCAAGATTTTTTGGTCTATGAACACATCAACATGAATCCCATAGAAATAGTGCCTCCAAATGTTTAAGAAAAACACAATAGCTACTAACTCAAGATCATGGAAGGGGTAATTCTTTTCATGGGGCTTAAGCTTTCTAGAGGCATAGGCCACAACCTTACCCTTCTGCATCAAAACACATTCCAAACCAACTCTGAAAGCATGAAAATACACAACAAATCCATCTGAATCATCCCAAAAATTTAAAATTAGGGCTTTAGTAATTCGAGTCTTTAACTACTGAAAACTCTTCTCACAAGAATCTGACCAATAGAATTCGAATTTATTCTAAGTCAACATGGATATGGGGGATGCAATAGATTAGAATCCTTCAAAAACCCATCGGTAATAGCTAGCTAAACCCAAAAAACTCCTGATATCTGACGGAGAGATGGTTCTGGACCAGTTTCTCACTACCTCAGTCTTTTGAGACACAACTCTAATGCCATCACCAAAAACTATATGACTAGGGAAAGCTACTGACGTTAGATAATATTTGGATTTACTAAATTTGGTGAACAACTGATGGGCTCCGAGGGTCTGTAATACTTTTTTGAGATGGTCTGCATGATCATTTTCACTGTAGAAGTAGGCAAAAATATCATCTATGAAGACTATGACAAATATGTTCAAGTACTGCTTAAACACGCAGTTCATCAAGTTCATGAAAGCATCTTGGGAAATGGTAAAACCTAATGACATGACTAGAAATTTGAAGTAACCATACCGAGTTCTGAAATCTCTTTTCATGATGTTACATTCTTTGACTCTGAGCTGATGATAGCCAGATCTGAGGTCTAGCTTAAAAAGTAACTGGCACCCTGAAGTTGGTAAAACAAGTCATCAATTTTTGGAAGTGGATACTTGTTCTTGATAGTGAATTTGTTCAACTGATATTAGTTGATACACATTCTGAGAGAATCGTGTATCTTACACATAAATAGAATTGGTGCACCCCACGGGAAGACACTAGGCCTGATGAATCCCTTATCTGGGAGATCCTTCAATTGCTCTTTTAATTCTTTAAGTTTAGTTGAAGCCATTCTATATGGCAAAATAGAGATGTGCTAAGTATCTAGAAGAAGTTCTATTCTAAAATCAATTTCGCTTTCGAGAGAAACTCTGGGAAAACTTCGAGAAACACATCTTGAAATTCACTTGCTACTAGAATTGACTCAAGATTAGGAGTCTCAAAACTTGTATATTTAACACAAATGAGATAATAGATACACTTGTTGGATATCATCTTTATCGCTCTATGATATGAAATAAGCTGACCCCTAAGTACTGAAGTACTACCCCTCCATTCTAGGACAGGTTCATTTAAGAACTGAAAATGGACAACTCTATTTTAACAATTAACTGAGGCATAACATGAATGTATCCAATCCATGTTGAGAATAATGTCAAAATTCATCATCTCTATCTCTACTAAATCCACTAAAGTAACTGTCTGAGATACCATAATTGGATAATTCCTGTATACTCGTCGGGCTATGATAGACTTACCCACTGGGGTAGAGACTGAGAAGGTCTCTATTAGGATTTCAGGACTAATTCTAAAGTCAACATCTATATAAGGAGTTACAAAGGTCGAAGAAGCTCCTAGATATAGCAAAGCATAAACATGTAAATGGTAAACTTGTAACATACCAATGACCACATCAGGAGAAATTTCCTGACCTTATTGGAACTGAAATGCATAGATCCTATTTGGGCATTACCCACTGGTGGTATTGGAAGTGGCATCCTGCTGAGATGGGTGACTGGACTGAGCTGGGGGACAATTACACTGACTCTGTGAACCCACCTGAGGACACTCTATGGTCCTATGGCCTAAGTTGCCACATCTAAAACATACATCAATGAAAAACCTATAGACACCCTGATGGTTTCTACCATATTTTTGACAAAGAGGATTTACTCGGGCACTGCTAGCACTACCTTGAGATTTAGGCCTGGCCCCCTATCCTTATTACCATTTTTGAATTTAGAAATCGGAGCACTGGAATAGGATAGAGTTGGAACTGAATATTTTGGGAAGTACTAAGGATGATTACCACCTTCTATCTTAGGCTGAGTGAAACTGAAGCTATCTGTTCTAGCCCCCTTGCTCTCCCTATCTTTCTTCTTAGTTTTCTACTCCTTTATCTGTTATTTATGGACCATCAACCTAGTTAATTCCATCTTCTTAATTAGTATTACAATTCTACACTTCTTGACCACACTTCCAGACATACCAGACATAAACTTACTCATCTTAGATATGCTATTAGCTACCACATAAGAAGTATATCTAGCTAAGTAATTTAACTTAAGAGAATTCTCCTTCACTGTCATGCTGCCCTGCTTTAATTTAATGAGCTCTAAAACCTTGGTTTCCCTTAATTCCAATAGGAAAAACCTATCTACAAAGGCAGTAGAAAACTCTTCCAATTATATGGCCCGGTATATGCAGCCCTATCTTCCTTCCACTACTTAAACCATGTATGAGCCACATCCTATAACAGATAGGCAGTTAACACTCTTACTAGTGGTTACCCCAATAATATTTTTCACCTTCTACACCATGTCAAGGAATTCTTATGGATTATCTTCAGACTTGGATACTGAATAAGAAGGAGGATTTATTTGAGTGAAGTCCCAAATTCTAGCTACAACAGTATTGGCCACTGGGTTGTCCTGAAAAATAGTTGGGAATTCATTCTGGACTACTACAAAATGATCTAGGGTGCTGAAAGTTGCTCTGAATTCTACGTGAGAGACATGCTCATACCGGGGATCTGCTTGAATGGGCGTAGGTGCTGGCTAGTTTCCAGTTCTTCTTCCATTGGTCTTTTTGGGAGGCATGTTCTATAAATGGAAGGGAAAATTGGATTATATAGAGAATTTAACTTGAGCTCATGCTCACTCGCACGACATGAATACTGAAAGAAGGGAATTTTTTTCTTAAAAATACCGCATAGCCTCTAGTCCATAAGTATGGCGTGTTATACACCAATGTACAAGACTCTACTTGACATAGATTTCAGACTCCCTAGGACTCTTTAGAACCTTAGGCTTTAATACTAAGTTTGTAATGCCCTGAGTCTATGCCCTGGATGTCACACGGTGCTTACAACCTTAGAGGATCACAAGTTAATCCATGACTAGTACCTACTATGAGCACTGAATAATAATACTAAAAATTTATGCAGAAGTATAACTGAAAATGCCATAAGGTTCTCAAAATATAGAAATAATAAATGAGTGTACTGATAATACTAATGATATCTGAAAAACTAAATATCTGACTGTGCTAGTCTAAAAGCCTCTAACTGTCTGAATATGGAGTTGATGGGACAAAACCTCAACTAACTCCGACTGTAATCACTATTGAACTACTAAACTACTAAAATAGATAAACTATGTCCTCGAAATATCAGGACTCACCATTGTATCTACGGCTGATATCCTGAGCTACTAAGTACGATTAGGAACCTAAGCGTCCGAACTTGATATGAGACATCATAGGGCAAAAAAAGAGTATGCATCAGTACATGGAATGTATTGGTATGCTAAGTGAGGTAGGCTGATATACATAGGTTCATATGAATGATATGATTACTGCCTGAATGAACATCATGAAGTAACTAGATGAGAGTACATGAAAAACTGTAACTACTGAATATGCAAAATATGCAATATTGTGTACATAATGTTTGTCTGAATTAGACTAAAACTGAGGTACTGAGTTCTGATAATTGCATCCTGATAATTGAAAGTTTAGACTAATACTAAAGTACTAATTTCTGATGGCTAAGTAACTGATAACTGATAGCCATAGTTCTGTAGAACTGTCTGAGTTTCTTACTGAATATTGAGACTAAAACTATGACTGTGGGAATGTTTATCTAACCGACATACCTTAATTTATAAACTGAGTTGTGGTCTAACTTGTGACCCTAGTTGGAAGGGTGTTATCACCTTGCCAAGGATACTAATAATGTTGTATCAACCCTAATCAAGCAGGAAGACTCATGAAATATATATATAATTATGTCACCCCATATATTTATAATTGCGTCAACCCTAATTTGTCATGAGGATGACTTACCCTATGCTAGATACGTAGTTATATAAGCAGGGACTGTTACGAAGGGTCAAACCATCTACTGGAAGGAATGCCCTCATCCCCGGGTTTGCTCGGTGTTGAATTCTACTCCTAACTGAATCAATACTAAACTGATCACTACACTGTACTAAGCTTGACTAAGCTGACACTGATTGTGTTGATGAATGAACTGGATTGAATTCACTTATTTTTATTACTGATTTGGTATTACTATTCTTGACCTTTACTGGTACTATTCTATGACTACAGTAACTAAGTAAACAACTAGATTTTGGGTAATAAATACCCCCAGGACTCGATAGCATAATTGTTGACAAACATAGCAAATCTTGAAAGTATGGCAATTGCCAATTGTTCATAATTCATTCACTGAGATATTTTATCAAACACAAGGAGGTCATGGACTGGTACATGATTAAAAACACATGCTAACATGTCATGATTTCACTATTCAATTAACAAGGGCATTCTATCAAACACTTGGGGGGCATGATTGTAATACATTATGAATAATATATAAGGAATCATAACTTCAACATGTAATCTTGAAAATTCAAGGGTTTTATCCTAAGAAATTCATAATTCAACATACATGATAAAATAATTTCATGAAAATTCATAAAAGATCTTAACTTGAAAGTCATACAACAACACAAACATGAGCATAATGCAATTCATAGCATAGGAATCATAATTTAAGTTTTGAAAAGGGTTCTTGAACTCCAAGGGTGGAATGAAACTCAAGGATGAACACCTAACATACCTTGATTATTAATTTCGTAAAGATTATGGTGAGTTCTTGAGACTTGATTCTTGAGTTTGATGAAACTAGCACGGGTTCTTGAGAGGATTTAGAGAATAACGAATGTAATTTCCCCTTTTGGGAGTTAAATCTCATGTTTTAGCTGAATTGGGTTAGGGGAAAAGGACCTAAATGCCCTAAAAAATCCATAATGAATGAGGTATTAATTTACACTTTTGTTGAGACTCTTGACCATAACATAAAAATTTTGTTAGATGCAACTGTAGGTGGTCAAGCATTAGAGAAAATTTATGATGAACTTTATACTTTGCTCATCCAAATTGTGCAAGGTAATACTAATTTTCATTGTGATATCTCCAAAAGTGCTGTGAAAAAGCTTGTTGAAATGATTGAAGTAGACAGTGCCACATCCTTGCCCGCTCATCTGTCAGCTTTGCAGAACTAAATGATGATGCAGTTCAGTAAGTTGAGTGTGAACCAACCTCAGGCTCAGGTAAATTCAACCCAGCAGACCCTATCTTGGTATGAGATTTATGGAATCAGTGGCCACTCTGCAGACTTATGTGGAGCAAATTTGAAGTTGGTAAATTTTATGCGTAATGCACAAAAAGGAAATTATGGCAATACCTACAATCACAAGTGAGTCAACCCAATTATTCATGGGGTAAAAATTAGGTTCAAACTCAGCAGTTTCAGTAGCTGCCAAATATGTAGGCTAGTACTATTGAAAAAACATTGAAAAAGATCTTGGCCAATCAAGAAAAAATGGATGTAGAAATCAAAACTCAACAACTTGCCTAGAAAGACTTAGAGATATAATTGGGGCAACTAGCTCGGACATAGAATACTAGACCTCAAGAGGATTTTCCTAGTGAGATAAAGAATATAAAGCAAGTAATGGAAATCTCCTTAAGGAGTGGTAAATATCTCATCCATAGACTTCCCAAGAAAAATTAAGAAGTACAAGCAGAGTAAGTCCCATCACAAGTAGATGAGAAAAAAGTTGTAGCAAGAGATTCTAAAAATTCAGGGAAGTTTAAGTACCTAAAAGCAAAGGCAGTAGAGCATATACAAGAGAGACCACTACCACCATTCCCGCAAAAGTTCAAAAGGGCTAAAAAAGATGCATGTTTTAAGAATTTTTCGACATATTTAGGGAACTACATATTAACCTTCCATTGTTAGATTTTTTATAGGGTATGCCTAAGTATGACAAATATTTGAAGGGTTTGGTGACCAATAAAATGAAGCTGAGTGATATTGAGACAAAGGCACTTACGAAACAGTGTAGTTCTGTTGTTATGAGGTACCCAGGGAGCTTCACCCTCTCTATCAAATTAGTGATAATGATATATTCCATGCATTAAGTAAGTTGGGGGCAGTCATAAACTTAATTACCCTGTTTATTTTTAATATTCTTGGTTTTGGAAAGCCAATGACATGAATTTTGGTTCTCCAAATGGCGGATAGAACGAGAGCGCATCCCAAAGAAATAAGTTGAAGACATCCCCATTAAGTTTGGTAATATCATTATTCCTATTGAATTTATTATTCTTGATTATGATATATATGATAGGGTACTGATCATATTAGGGCATCCATTCTTGAAAATAGTAAGAGCATTAATCATTGTTAGAGAGGGCACTCTAAAAATGTGATTGGATGATAAAGAGGTGGTCTTCATAGTATACAAACCACTAAATCCACCTTGGAATTATGAGGATTTTTCATGATTATGGCTATGAAAGTGGATAAGTGTAGGGTGTAGAGTGCGCACCACAAAAGACCTTTTTATACCATCTCATAGAGTTTCCCAATCCACCAATTATGCTCTAAAGGGTGAAGATAAAAGAAGAGCTTGAAAATATTATTGTAAAAAATGTGAACTATGAGTGTACACACTCACAAGCTCAGAAAAGAGTGAGAAAATGGCCTTTAAGCAGGAGAAAGAGGATAAAGAAATATGGTTATAATAGTGATGTAAGTCATTTCGTTATTCTATATCAAGCGCTTCTTGGGAGGCAACCTAAAGGTAGATATTTTATTTTCATAGTTTTTTGTTAGTATCATATTTGTTTTTGTTTTGTTTTGAGTCACAAGTTGATGAGAAGTCTGAGTATCAGAGATCTTAGATAAGAAGCATGGAAAGACTGGGTGTGATGTCTACTAGACCTCATTGATGATTAAAGATATTGCTAGCTAGGTCTAAAAGCCTAGGGAGTATTTCTATTCTTTCTTTTGAATTATATTTTGGGGACAAAGTATGTTTTTTAAGTGTAGGGTCCCCGAAGTGTGTTTTATAAGTATAGGGTGGGGAATGTTCCCATGGATTAGGGTGAAGTTTTTTATAGGAATTTGTTTTATTTGTTTTTTTAATTTTTGACTAAATTTGGGAAAAAATACAAAAAGATTTTCTTGTTAGTCTTTGTTGGTGTCAGTCTAGTAGCGGGCACACTTCACCTATCCCTGGGTTTTCTTTTTGGTTCTTTTTTGAGGAGGCATCCTTTTAACCTAGTATCTCTTTTTATTTTTAAGAGTAAATTTTAAAATTTTTGTATTAGAAATAAGTGAGACATTCTTGCTAGTGCTATGTGTGATTAAATGATGCAAGTGGTTTTGAATGTGAAAGTATGTTGATTGTGTTGAATGACCACTTTTGAGACTCCTGGGCTTATTTCCATGACTCTTGTGCAATGTTGTCTTAATATTAAGTTTTTGTTATTGCTTGGTTTAGAGTTAATAGTGATCTTACTTGATTTGAGCATGTGGTATGTGTGATATAAGGTTTTTGTGGTATTCCTTATTATATAGTGATATCTAGAACTTGCCTAGTGTGTGTGTGAAGAAAAATAAAAAGTGTTAGGTTTAGGAGATGATACAGGCATTTCTTTGATAGCCAGGTTTATACCCCCTTTTATCTACCGTTGTTCATAATCTTAGTTAACTCCATTGAGCATTACCCTATTTCATCGATAGCCTCATATATAGTTTATTTCCCTTTGTTGATTGGCAGTAATTTGATCAAATCTCCTAAGTGCTTTAGTTGAAACATTAATAGGGTTAAGGAGTGTGAAATTCAAGAAGGAAAGAGGTGAAAGTGAAACCCCAATGTAGTAGCTAGTGGTATTTAAAAAGTTGTTATGTTGTGGGTGGGAGTAATGTAATGAAAAGAGTAAAGTTGAATCATATGTTGATTAAGAATACTTCCTCTATTATGTATGTTAAGTAGCATAAAGATATATGGCAAAACAAAAGAATATGGGAAGTTAGAAATGGTGAAACTTTGGTTATTTTAAGAAGAACCTAATGTATAATGTGATGTATTTAAGCGCTTAGAGAATATAGTCACTAAAACTGGGCAGAATAGTTCCTACCTATCCTTAGCCTACGTTATAACCTTTGAAGTCCTACTTAATCTTGATTCTTTGCATTATGATATTAGTGGAGTACTACACTAAGGGAAAGACAATGGTTCATCTTGTATGGCATGATAATTCCTTATGAGAGTGAGTCAAATTTGATTCTTATATCCATTTTTATGGTGAATTACTTTGCTATGACTTAATATGGGTAACTCTCTTGTCTGAGGACATATTTTTTATTATAGTGAGGTGACTTGTATGATATATTTGATTGAGTAATATGCATGAGTTTGCCAACTTGGTTAAGTCAATTCATGAAGCTAGAATGTTTTGAAGTGGTGTTCATGACCTTTCAAATGTATATGACATGCTTGATTTAGAACTTGCTATTTGTGTAGTCATTATAGTGCTGGCTTGAATGTCTCATTTTTAGTAGTAATATTGGATTATTCCTCATATATGATGCTTAATGTCATGAATTGTTCAAGGAATAACAAGTCTTTAAGTGTGGGTGATGATCTTAGGTGAATTTATGCACCTAAGTGTTATAATCTCTATGTATTTAGCATCTAAGTGATGAAGTAATTTTTTATGATGTTTAAGGCATGTTCAAAAGAAGTTTGGAATGAAAATGATCATTTAGAGTTTAGATGTGAAAACTAGTGTTACTAGCTTGAGCTATATGTTGTTTTAGTTGATCTTGTTGGATTCTATTGTGTTTAAGGACTAGTTTGTGGTGTTTGATCATAAATGAGAACATATGATATATTAAGGTTGATATCCAGCAGCAAATCAAGGTCGAACGATGATGGAAAATCACCCATGAAGTGAGGAGCTCAACACCAAATGGATGGAGCTTACTTGGTTAACATCTGGAAATTCTGAACATAAGGGTGTGCCACGACCTTGGATATACATCTTAAGGGTGTGACACACAATTATACACAAACCAAAATCATCAAATTCCAATAAGACTCCACAATAAAGAAGTGTCACGCCCTTATCATACCATTGCAAGAGTGTGGCATTCCATGGTTCCAAAATGGGCACTTCGTTCCAACTACAAATAGGACACTCCTATGTTATTGCACATACCTTGGACCACCTTTTAGGATTGGACAACACTTGTGGCTTATTTTAAGGTTCTTAAACTTTCTCTTAGTTTACTTTTGATTTATATACATAAATTCTTTAACTATGATTCATTGTAAATCAGCAGTGGCTAAACAGCCTCATCTAGGGTTGAGACCGAGAACATGATTATTAAGCTTATATCTAAGTTATTGTATGCATATTATCATTACTGGCCATTCATATATCCTTTTATTTACTATTCTACAGATTCGTGATCATTAGGATAAATCTATATTTCTTTTATGAGCCCAGAAGGAGAAATAATAGATTAGAACGTGGGATATTTGGAGTGGGATCTTATCCAGAGAGGGATTAAAGTTAAGATTTTCTGTTAGGATAGGAATATACCTAATTTTCCCCATCTGGTTCATATAAGGGATTAGATATAAATGTTTTTAACTTAGTTCACACATCCCTGCAGTTAGATAGACGATTAGAGGATGGCGAATTTCTAATTATGTTATAAACCTCATGAATCAAGTACCAACATAATTAATTAAACAAATAAAATTGTATATCTAAGTAGGATTGTTCTTAGTGCCTTGACCCTGGATTTCTCCCTATTATTGTTCAATCACTTTATATTATCCCATTGCTTATGGTTACATTACAATTTCAAATCTTAAACATTATAGAGTACTTTTGCACTTATTTAATCTTCATATGAATACTAAAATTAGATTGTTTCTAAGAACAAGTCCTTGTGGAATTGATACTTGGCATTTAAAGCCCATTTTACACTACTAGAAAAATAGGCTATGGCGACGGTTCTCATACCATCTTTATAGGCACCAAAACCGTTTCAATAGATATATAGTGGCAGTTAGAAGACCCGATACAACTGAAGGTGTTACATTAGATATATAGCGATGGTTTTTTGCGACGGTTAGTATAATCGTCGCTATATCCTGTCTTTCGCGATGGTTTTTGCTAACCGTCCCTATAGCTATATCTTTAGCGATGGTTATTGCATTGAACATATGGAAACGGCTTATAGGTTATTGGAATGGTTCAAAACCGTCCCTATGTATCTAATATTGTGATGGTTTACTATATGTTGGGACGGTTTTCAACCGTCCCAATAAAACCTGTTCGGATGGTTTTTAAGCTATTACGGCGGTTTGATTATGAAACTTTTTGGGACGGTTTTTAATCTATTGTCAGATCACATGGTCTTTTGTACTTTTTAAAGTGGATTTATACAGTATAAGTTACCAGGTAAAGGATTTAATTTTTTCCAATGATTGTTTGGTAAAGTTGTCAAAATTATTAGTTTGTTTGTGATGCTGGAGATTACTATTTTTCTTCTCAAACTTAGTAAAAGTATATCACTAAAAATTGTGATGATTTTCTCTGATCTTTAGTAGAGCTGTGGATCTTGAATCAGTGGAATGATTCAAAGTAGAAATTTGAGTTGAGGTCGAGTATGACAAGGTTGTATAAGTTGTCTAAACGATTGAATTCAATGTTTATTGCATGATATATGTGCTAGTCTAGAGAAAAGGTAAAACGTAATTAGCAATAGAGCATTTATTGATGTAATTGTTTAATTAAACTAATTTAGCTCGTTTATTCAACGGTGTAGATGTGCAGCATCTTCTTACTATTTCAATATTTAGATGTCAACCCCCTCTGTCTTTTTCTCCATTAATGGCTGTTGTAGCTCTTTGTTGGCTTGGATACTTAAATAAGTGTATGATAAATGGGCGGAAGTTGCAGGATTGCATGCCAGTTTTTATCATGACAGATGCTTTCAAATCCTTTATTTAATAAGCTTATAATTGATGGTTTCGATGTTTATGAGTGCTTATCTTCTTGCTTGTATCTATCTGGAATTCCATGTTTACGCAAGTTGAACCTCTTTGGTGTAGTTTGCCACCCTATGTCTTAAATACCACTTTACAAAGTCATTATGCATTTAGGATGACTTTTCAGTATCATTGATCTCTTTGTCTTCTTGACCACTTCTAATTTGACGTAGATACTCGTTCAAACTTCTTTATATGCATTAAACTCCTCCATCTTAAAAAATTGTTCTACTTCCTTGTCTTGAGCCGGGGGTCTATCGGAAACAGTCTTGCTACTTCTCCGGAGATAGTGGTATGGACTGCGTACATCTTACCCTCCCAAGACCCCACTGTGTGGGAATACACTGGATTTGTTGTTGTTGTTGTTGTCATTGCGACGGTTTGGCTATAGAACTTTTTGGGATCGTTTTTAAGCTTTATAGGACGGTTATTTTGTAGGCTATTACAACAGTTAAACGTGAGCTATAGCAACGGTTAATTTTGGCTACTGGGACAGTTATATTACGCTATTAGGACAATTATTATTACACTATTCAACAATAAATTATGCTATTGCAATAATTTTATAAAGCTACCATATGCATAACACATAAAATAAAACATACACAAGTAGTTTTGAATGTTCAAAAATAAAAGATGTTTGAATAAACTCGATCAAATGTGATCAATTTCAATAAGAACATGCACAAGTTTTTCAACTACTAGAGTGACACGATGCCAATGTGATCAATCGCTTAAGTCAGGTCTAGTTCATCAATTTCGTTCCCGCCATCTTCTATGTCATGGTCATCTATAACAACAAGAAAAACAAAATTAAAGTTGAACAATAAATTACACAACAACAACAACAAAACTTAGAAAAGATCAAGTTACAATAAATAGGACAGCCTAAACATTAAACAACCACAAAGCTATAGCTCCAGTCTAATAAACTTGGATATTAACACACTGCACTAAACAAGCCGTACGCATGGTACACAAATGAAATAAGTAACTTTACTCGATAAAAAGGAATATTTACTAAAACCCCAATATAATGATTGTAAATCAGGGGTTAAATGCAACAAGTAACATTATCTCTCTTCAGAAAAATAGAAGAGTATCAATTTTCAATTTTGTGGACCATTAACAATGTACTGTTATCCAACAAACTAGAGGGTAGCAACTAGCTAGCAAGGGTTTCGCTCAAATTCTCTCGACAAAAATTACACTATATATATAAGGTAACCCCTGCATATAAGATTAGAGATAACTTAGTGACTTGAGGGAGCTCAAAAGAGTTCAAATTTCACCGTGAATTTTTAAAGTCAAATCTCTCATTAAGCACACTGTTGATGCCAATACCTTGGTAAAAAAAGGTTGGGGACATTGTGGAAAGACCAACGTATGGGACCATATGTGTAGTAGTAGCTTTTTCTTTTAGCTTTGTCCTAGGCAATCATCCATTAGTAAATTATGCTGGCAAGAGGCAGTAACTATAATTCTGGAGAACAGGTAGCCTTTCCGACCACAAAACTAACTAGAAGAGGAAATATTTAAGAAAGGAGTACCAATTTTAAATATAGGTGGAGGGTGGAACTATAGTCATTGCAATTGCAATTGGAATCTGTCATGCACAAAATGACATTGCAATTGCAAGTCGTAGTAGTTATAATGATCAATATGGTAAGGGAATGGTTTGATGTTGTGGTCAAAGCCATTACTATATAATTCCATATTTATCAAGCATGTCACTCACTTATTCACAGACACCTAGTAAAACTCCACATATAAACCTTCTAAAGACACCGTATCCTAACTTATGTGGAACTTCTACTTCTAAACAAACAAGTAAAGTGCTCTAATGTGTTGCAGAGTATTTAAGATAATAGCAAGAAAATGTTTTTTTATATTACCTCTTCTATCATAATGTCGACTTTGGTTGACTTGGATGATCTTCAACTATGATTTTCCTGAGATAATCTGGTCCAACAAAGTTAATAAGAGAAGGGAGAAGGGGAAAAAAGAAGGAGAAGAACAAAAATCATTTGGCAGTAAATTTGCACCCAACTATGATCTTACAAATACTACAGAGCAAAAAATGCAGATTCAAAGCCCTTTAGCCTAGCAATTGTTCGTGTATTCATTTCTTTCCCAAAGAAAAATGTGCCACAAATACAAATTCTTATACAGAGACTCAAGGAATCATCACATTGCCACTGAATACCCCAGTAATCTTCAGTGGAGAGCTTCCTTATTCTATAAGGCTTCCCTTCACATGGACAAGACAAGACAAGTGAATGCAAACAAGAAAGTATAAGCACGACATTCATAAACATCAAGTGCATTATATTTTGTTAATGAAGGAGAAACAAAAGATCACAACTCGCATTCAAATGATTCTATGGAGGAGGTTAAATTTGTGATAGAACATGATCACATTGATAAACTATACTTAAAAGAAAATAGATAAATGTTACTCCTATCTTATAGCGTCAACAGGATTCAATATTCTATAAATCACTAAATATGTTTAAAGACAACTAAACATATCCAGTAGTTGGAGTTACCTGGTATCTATACTGGTGGGAGATAGGAGGTACTCAGTGAAAAGTCAAGCTACACACACGTGGGATTGAACACCACCATTTAAGAAAAAAATAAACGGTGGAAGCTAACGTGTAGAGACGGGATCATGGAACAATTACAAAATTCAAAACTAGTACAAATGAGCAGAGAGGTAGCATCACCAACTTTAAAATGCAGAAAAAGCCATTTTCTTTTAAAAGGGGTCGATAATTCTTTCTATAATAATTCCAGCAATTATAGATTTGAGACTCTATAGTTTTGAGAAGCTAGAGAGAAGACATAGCTTTGTAGATTTAAGGAAGAAGCTGTGGCTATCATATGGTCTTATTTACTAGATAAGACAAATACGAGGGACTTGAGTCTATCATAGCTAGAATTAATTTTACATACATTATTATTTGGATGCAATATGCAGGATTCTCTGTGAGCCCGTAGGGAACTCCAGCTGCCAAGGATTGTCAAACAAAAATCACATCTTCGTTCCTTGAAGACTCTTTCACATTCTACCTTTGGAAGTGGCCCTGCGTATCATATAATTAATTGGGAGTACAATAATGACCAAATAAAAGTATTTTATTTTGACGGATGGTGTATATAACTTAAAGTCCATAACATGACCAGAGTGTTACACATGATTGTTTTATACTTCAGGCCTCAATAGCACTTACCATCGCCAGTTAAGCAATGAAAGATTTTCTAAATCCAGTTGTCCGGAGAGTCACTTGAAAAATGCTAAAGGAACAGATGTCATGGTACTAATACTTGAACCTTAGAGATCTATATAAATGAATTTTACAAGTGGATTAAACACTACACCTATCTAAATCAGAAACTAAATATTCACTTTCTGCATCCTAGATAATAAGAAGATTGAGATTTCTAAACTACTGAAAACCATTAAGGAACATTACTAACAACATAAGGATATTATGGTTTGTAGTGCTATTTGTTTCTCATTGCATTGTTCTTAAAACTAACCACCAGGTAACCCATGTTTACTTAATAGTTAAAATGTAAATAATCTACCTAAGAAATTTTTGTATTAAGCCTCTTACTAACTGTTGAATATAAGAATGGAAAAAGGAGACTATAGACAATAAACCTGAAATCATGACGAGCAAAAGGATTCATGAAGGAAGAAATTAAAAAAAATTCAAGGAAAAAGAATTCTCATGTCAATTATGTTGCTCGAACTATTCAAAAGTGCCAAGGGAGCGCAAGATGGATCCTCCAAAAGTAGTACATTTTTGGAAACAACCGGGGGTCTATCAGAAACAGCCTCTCTACCTCTTTAGAGGTAGTGGTATGGACTGCGTACACTCTACCCTCCCCGGACCCCACTTTGTGGAAATATACTGAGTTTGTTGTTGTTGTTGAACATGATTGCGGTTACATTTTTGGAGAGTTCGAGCAAAATAGCATGTGAAGGAACTATATAATCTTAAACTTTGGTATATTCTAGAGATGACCATCTTTAAAATTCAAGATTTTGCACCATTCAACAACATAATATAATTCCTTAGTGGTTAGTCATGGTTGGTTCGCGACAGGTTAGCGCCAAATCCATACATCATGTGCTATACTAATTTTCCTATTTACAAGCTACTTTTACATTGGCTGATGGAGACTAGGCCTCATCTATTGGAGTAGGTGGTGGTGGTTGAGCGAGTACTTGAGCCCTGCCTCCTAACTGTAAAATAGTTCCATAGCCAACTGAGTTACGGGTGATTCTTGAAAACAGATCCATTTTAGTCCGCCTACTTTGTGATGTGAGGTGACTAACTAACAACTCCATGGCTTCTTTCATCAACCCCTATTGGCAGAGCTTTCTTTCTTATCGCATGCTCATCTGCAATTGAATGTATAAAAATACCAGGAAATGAATATTGATATGTGATGCAATGACGTTGTGTATATGAAAATGTATAGAGAATGTACAGCAGATCTTTCGCGGGTGTCTTTCTCCGACCATAAATCTAGTTTCTCCATCACAAATAAGGGAAACAGGTGCCCTTCGTAAACAGTGTCACCACTTTTATTCTCGAAGTACCATGTTCCTAGTTTTTCCTGCAAAATGATTTTCAACGTCTTGTTAGAACTACCTCTAACGACCTATACAAGAGCAAGAAGTTATAGATCAAAGAACTTTCAAATGGCTTTTGGCCATAACTAACCTTGATATCACCATAAACACCAGCTTCCTCTATTTTCTCGAGCCTTGCAGCAACTTCAATTGTTTCATCCTTTTCCCAACCTCCCTAATACAACAAAGGTGAGATTTGTAAGCAAAATAGATAAATCAATCTGATAGAGTTTAGAGCATAATCTACAGAGTTCGAAAACCATAGATCTGTTGCACTTGAAATAGCTAACATTTAATCCTTATACACCACATAATAGTCCCAAAAATAGAGGCAAATCAATTCTTTCTAAGTGCGAAATTGGCCATATAATATTGAAATCCAAACAAAACAGGTCACGTACTATATCTAGATTAAACTAACAGACAAAAATTCAACGGAATTAGACAACCATCATTAAACTCGAATAATCCTAAGAGAACCCTAAATACCATTTTCATTACTTATAACTTTTAATCCCAGCGCAATCCCCAAACTAACTTAAACAGAAGTACAAGGAATTAGCCACGCCAACTATAAACAATTTGCTGACCTTGACAAAGAGGTTGTTGTAGGAAAGACACCAAGGTTGAACGATTCACACCGAATTGAGCAGAGAAGAAGATGAGTAGAATAACAATTAATGTAATGAATTTCTCAATAGTGTTGAAGTGTTTTTTACTTCAATAATTTTTTCAATAGATGAAGAATTGTTTCTCAATGTGACGATTCCTTGAAGAATTGACGAAGAGAAGAATTGAAGTCCCCAATGTTGAAGACTTTACGAGAGTAATGAATGAAGAAAGTGTTGGTGTATTATCGATTTGGGGCCTTTCTAAACCCTAACTAGAGCCAAAATATTGAAATATTTTTTTAATTAATATAATTAAAATAAGCGGGTAAATAAAATGTTAGAGGGAAAATTCTCGGCAAATATAATTTTTTGTCAAAAATAACCATGGCTAAAAATTATCTATGGCGACGGTTCTTAAAACCGCTACAATAGAATATCCTATTGCGACGGTTTTCTAGTATATTGCGACGGTTCTATTAATTTTTGTGCTAATAGACTAGATAATTTTATGTGATGGTTAAAACCGTCGCTATAGGTAGTTTTTAGTAATTTTTTTGGAATCGTTGCTAAATAAGCATTCCCACAGCCCTTATTTCTAGTAGTGTTACTACTTAGGTGACCACGTACACTTGCATGTGTGCTAGGATACAACATACTTCCTAATTGAGAAATAGACTTAGATATTTATATCCTTCTCGATACCCAACCTATCTCCATTCCTCCCTACTATATTGCTCTAGTCAATCATAAAGAATTGAAAGAGTAGGTCGAGGACCTCTTAGATAAATGGTTCAGGCCTAGTTGATAACGCTCAAACTACACTCTTGAATGGGTGTATGCGATCGTTGTCAATATAAAACTCAACTAGGTTGGGGTCGAATCCCATAGGGAATAGGGTGTGAACTTCAATTTGTTTAAGAAATACTTTACTTGTAGTTTACTATTTCCGAAAATGGGGGTCTAAGTTTCATAGAGAGTCAATTGTCACTTTCAATATTCTAGTATTTGTAACCAAGATAAATAGGAGACCAGAGTTATGTTCACCATGGGTTTTGAGAATTGACAGATACTAGAGAATGCTTAAGACTCTTAAAGTAAGTAGAAACAGCATAATATCACTGATAATGATACTATCTAACTTATCTCTTGACCTCACCAAACAATTTATTATCTAATTCTCTCAAACTTAGATAACTTATCATTAAACAGAAGGTTGGTAGCTTTCGAGTCCCTGTTGATAATTTACGTCCTCAGTTTATTTCTCTGTTGAAAGCAAATAAGCCTAAGGCATAACCTATTGTTTGCAACCAATAGATTCAAGTTAAAGCAACAGAACTTTAAGATGTCCTACTACTCTTTGAATCCTTTAATTACCTAGCATCATATCAAACCCTAATCTATGGATCCCATATATCGAGCTAATGGAATTAGCCGCTCATGATTTGATGAATGAAATAACAAGTTGGATTCATGATAATATGGATAAACTTACTAATGGATGAAACCCACTAATTATTTCTTCAATTCAATCAAAAGATGGAAACCCACAATAGTTGATAAGTGTTTTGAAAGAAAAAAAGAAAAATATCTGATGAAAAAGATGAAGCAATTTTACGTGCCACCCTCTGTGTTAATTGTCTGATAGCTTCTCAATCATAAAAATCCCAAAAAGAAAATGATTGATCGTTCAGAAAAACTAAAACAAGTGTTTAAATAGTTAATTCTAAATAAGGAAACAAAAATTAAGATTTCAGTTTTCTCTTTGAAATAGTCGATAGCGATCTTGACGGCGTGTCAGACGTATGACGACGTGTACAAGATATCGTCAAAGATTTTAGTGAATTTTTATCTTTTGAGTCTTCTGACGGTAAATCTGAGGGCGTGTCAATTAAGTGACGGCATGTGAAAAATTTTGTCACATCTTCATTAGAAATCATCATGTTCTGCTTTGAGTTGACGGCAATTTTGATGACTTATCACAGCTCTGACGGCTCTTCAAAAAGGTCATCATACGTCACTTTAAATCTTTAGATTCTATCTATGCTTGACGGTGACTTTGATAGCCTTTCACATATCTGACGGCGCTTCAGAAATGTTGTCAGCTTTACTAAAGCTTATTTGCACCAGATTCTAACTGATTTGTTCTTCTTTCCTTTTGTTTCCTCCCCAATCACTCACATCTGCATTAACATAATAAAAAAAATCAAAACTAGCAAAAGTTGCTTAAGACTTTGCAATTATTCTGAGTTAAAAGCCTCAAATGTGTTAGCATCTACTCAGACATCACTAGTATTTCCCCAGGGAGTGCTATAATTCTATTTGTGCACAAGAAGACTAGTACTCCCATAATGTGTATTGATTACAGATAGTTAAACAAGGTCACTATCAGGAATAAGTACTCCATCTGCAGATTTAATAATCTATTTGATCAACTTCAGGGTGCTTGTTAGTTTTAAGGATTAATCTTAGGTCAAGGTATCACCAGTTGAAGGTTAGTGACCGTTAAATCTCAAAGAATACTTTTAGTACCTGATATGATCACTTTAAGTTTATAATTATGTCTTTCGGAATAACGAATGCTCCTGCAGCCTTTGTGGATTAAATGAACATGGTCTTCAAGTAGTGCTTTGACATGTTTGTCATTGTATTCATAGATAACATACTTGTATATTCTTAGAGTCAGGAGCAGCATACAAACTATTTGAGAATAAATTGTAGACCCTTAAGGACCATTAGCTTTATGAAAAGTTTTGTAAGTATGAATTTTGGATGGGGTCTGTTATCTCTTTGGGACATATAATTTTGGGTGCCGCTATTTATGTAGACCCTTAAAAAACTAATCCAGTGAAGCACTATCCTAGGCTTATTACTCTATATGATA
>NC_061117.1:29100946-29106504 GCF_002878395.1 Capsicum annuum | reverse complement strand
AAGATTTTGGTGATAAGGAATTGCTGAATCCTCAAAACCCAAAGAGAGCTGAGAAAGTTGCTACACCAGTGAATGTGAGCCTTGGAAGTTAAACTTTGAGAAGAAACCCTAGTTTTATTTCTCATGAAAGTGGAGAGGAGAAAGAGCGATAAGAAACTGATATCGAATGAGTAAATAACATTTAAAGAGTGATTCAAAGTAGTGGGGTTGGGTTTGAGGTGAGGAAAATACCAAAATATCCCTAAAGATTGTAGGAATTTCTCAATTGACAACTAAGTTAATAACCCATCAGTTTTTTTGACAACTCATCAACTTAGTCGTCAATCTCTAGTTAAATTTGGCCATTTACTGGCTAAGGTTGATGACTTGAGTTGACATCTCATCACCTAGTTGACAGCTCATTAACTTAGTCGTCACCTTCAGGCGGATAGACACCCCCAAGTAAAATGAGCATAACTTGCTACTCTAATATCAGATAAAGGTTATGCATTGGAAAGAAGCCTTGAATATTATTTATTTGGTATCTATTAGGCCACCTAACTAGTTATATTCTGGTAGTAATGGTCATTGGAAGTTAATCCAAGTTGAAATATCCACTTAAACTCAATTTGTTGAAAAGTTCTCAACTCATCTTTGAGTTAGGAGATTTTTATGATCTCAATTAATATCCAAAAATATTCCCATACTATATAATTAATCATCAAAATTATATTGACATAGAATCATTAGATTCGGTCTATACTTATAGGAACAATGGTTCAAATTCTAGCCTGAAAATGTGGGGTGTTACAATTAAACACGAAAAAATTACCAAAATAAAATCATAGAAATTTTGCGGTCTAATATTATATAACCCTTGGGACCATTCATCCTCAAATGAAGGTTAGGAAGGAATAATAACTCTCTCATGGGCTCACTAAGATAAGATGTGAATCTTTTTTTACTATAAAATTGAAATCTTTCATCTTAAGCAATAACTTATAATTGAAATAATTCCTTAGACAAGAATTTCATGAGTTAAGAGTAAGGATACTTGTGAATAAAATAGTCTTGGAAGAATTTCTTACCTTACACTAACTTTGTGCTAGAAGTCCATAGGTATGGATATCAACCCATCAGATCTGGCTGAGTTTCTCTTGTCGCTCGCTTAACTGTTTGATTTCTCCAAAGAACTTTAACTAAAGCAACGTCTTTTTTCCTTAACCTTTAAACTTGTCGATCAAGGATTTGAACTGGAATATTTTTGTAGGACAGACTATATTTCACCCCAATACTTTCTACGGGAACTACTAAAGACGGGTCCTCAATGGACTTTCTTAACATCGACACACAGAAAACTAGATGGACAACGACTAACTTTGATGAAAGGTCTAGATCATAAGTAACTTCTCCTATGCACTTCACTATTTCATAACAAGAAATATATCGGGACTAAGATTTCCTTGCTACCCAAATCTCATTATTTCCTTCATGGGTGAAACTTTTAAAAACACCCAATCACATACTTCAAACTTTAGTTCACTTCTCCTCATACATGCATATGATTTATAATGAATTAGAGTAGTTTTAAACGTCTCACGAATCAATTGAAATTTATCCATAGCTTCAAGAACGGAATTGATCCTAACCAAAGCCGCTTTACCAACTTCTAACCAACCTATAGGTGACCTGCATCTATGCTCGTACAATGCTCCGAACAAAGCCATCTAAATTCTAGCATGATAACTATGTTATTGGCAAACTCAATCAAGGATAAATGATCATCCCAATTTCTTTTAAAGTCCATCACAAAGGCTATCAAAATATCTTCTAATATTTGAATCTTTTTCTCAACATGTTGATCTGTCTGTGGATGAAAAGTTGTACTATGCTTCACTTTTGTACCAAGGCCCTTTTGAAATAATTTCCAAAATTGAGAAGTGAGTTATGTTCCTTAGTCTGAAATAATATACAAGGGAATCCCATGGAGGTTTTCTAACTCACCAATATAAATCTTAGCATAATCTTTCTCTGTATGTGAAGTCTTAACAGGTAAAAAATAGGTTGATTTTTTCATTCGATCCACAATGACCCAAATTGAATCATGTTGACATCTGGTACGAGGGAGTCCAGTAACGAAATCCATATTAATGAACTTTCACTACCAAGAAGTAATGACAATATCATAAAGTGTAACCCCGGTCCTTTGATGCATAATCTTTACCAACTGATAATTACGACACTTGGCCATAAACTCTGCTATGTCCCTCCTTATACCATTTCACCAATAAATTTTTGGGGTACTTTTGGTAGCAGCAATATGATCTTAATAATTAGAACTTTGGGCCTCTGCAATATACTTTCTCTTAGTCCATCAACACTAGGAACACATAGTTGACCTTGATAAAGAAGGACACCATCTCCCTTTCGGGAGAAAACTTCAATCTTCTGTTGTTGGACTGCATCTAATATTTGGCTATGTATAGGATCACTACTTTTGTTCTCTTTCATTTCCACCTTTGAGGATGATTTTAAATCGTTCTGAACCACTACTCACCATTATCTATATCAAGCATACATACACCCAAATGGGCTTGTCTATGAACTTCCTTGGCCAATTCCCGCTCTTCTTTTTTAGAATGAGCCACACTAACCATAGATAGTCTACTCAATGCATCTACTACTATGTTTGCCTTCCTCAGATGGAAAAACACATTTATATCATAATCTATCAACAACTCCAGCTACCTTCTCTAGCAAAAAATCAATTCCTTTTGAATAAGTACATACCAGAGACACTTATGATCAGTAAAAATATAAAAATGCACACCATACAAGTAGTGCTTCAAAATCTTTAGTGAAAACACAACAGTTAATAACTCTAAATCATACGTTGGATAATTCTTCTCATGATCTTTAAGCTATCTTGAGGCATAAATTATTAGTTTCCCATTTTGCATTAAAGCACAACCTAATCCAACTCTAGAGGCATCATAATACACCACAAACCCATCAAACCCTTGTACAAAGCTAACACTGGAGCTGAAGTCATTCTATCCTGTAACTCTTGGAAGATCTTCTCACATTTATCTGACCATATAATTTTCACCTTTATTGTGTCAACATAGTCAATGATGCAACTATTGAGATAAAATGCTCAACAAACCTGCTATATTAATGGACTAAACCCAAAAAGATTTGATCATATAAAGTAATATGCCTAGGATAGTGCTTCACTGGATTAGTTTTTCAAATGTCTACATAAATAGCGGCACCCAAAATTATATGTCCCAAAGAGATAACAGTCACCATCTAAAATTCATACTTACAAAACTTTTCATAAAGCTAATGGTCTTTAAGGGTCTACAATATTATTCTCAAATAGTTTGTATGCTCCTCCTGACTCTAAGAATATACAAGTATGTTATCTATGAATACAATGATCATATCAGGTACTAAAAGTATTCTTTGAGATGTAACAGTCACTAACCTTCAACTGGTGATACCCTGACCTATGATTAATCCTTAAAACCAATAAGCACCCTGAAGCTGATCAAATAGATCATTAAATCTGCAGATGGAGTACTTATTCTTGATAGTGACCTTATTTAACTGTATGTAATCAATATACATTATGGGAGTACCATTCTTTTTGTGCACAAATAGAATTATAGCACCCCGTGGGGAAATACTAGTGATGTGTGAGTAGATGCTAACATATTTACGGCTTTTAACTCGGAATAATTGTAAAGTCTTAAGAAATTTTTGTTACTTTTGATTATTTTTATTGTGTTAATGCATATGTGAGTTATAGGGGAGGAAATAAAAGGAAAGAAGAACAAATTAGTTAGAATCTAGTGCAAATAAGCTGAAGTAAAGCTGACAATATTTCTGAAGCACCATCAGATATGTGAAAGGCTGTCAAAGACACCATCAAGCATAGACAAAATCTGAAGAATTGAAGTGACATGTGACGACCATTTTGAAGTACCATCACAACTGTGATAAGGCATCAAAATTACCGTTAACTCGAAGCAGAACATGATGATTTCTAATGAAGATGTGATGACATTTTTCATGCGCTGCCACTTAATTGACACACCGTTAGATTTTTTGTCAGATGACTCAGAAGATGAAATTTCACTAGAATCTTTGACGATATCTTGTACACGTCGTCAGAAGTCTGACACGCCATCAAGATAGCCATCGACTATTCCGAAGACGAAACTAAAACCTTAATTTTTGTTTTCTTATTTAGAATTAACTATCTAAAGACTTGTTTTAGTTTTTTTGAACGATCTATTATCTTCTTTTTGGGATTTTTATGATTGGGAAGCTATCAGACAATTAACTCGGAGGGTGGCACGTAAAATTGCTTCATCTTTTTCATCAGATATTTTTCTTTTTTGTTTCAAAACACTTATCAACTATTGTGGGTTTCCATATTATGATTGAATTGAAGAAATACTTAGTAGATTTCATCTATTAGTAAGTTTATCCATATTATCATGAATCCAACTTGTTATTTTGTTCATCAAATTATGAGTGGCTAATTCCATTGGCCCAAGTTATGGGATCCATGGATTAGGGTTTGATACGATGCTAGGTATTTAAAGGATTCAAAGAGTAGTAGGACATCTTGAAATTATGTTACTTTCACTTGAATCTATTGGTTACAAATAATAGGTTATGCCTTACGCTTATTTTCTTTTAACAGAGAAATAAACTAGAGGACGTGAATTATCAACAGGGACTCGGAAGCTACCAACCTTCTGTTTAATGATTGATGCCGTAACTGGATTAATCTACCTGAGATAAAATCCTATTGGAAATATATAAGTTATCTAAGTTTGAGAGAATTTGATAATAAATTGTCTGGTGAGGTCGAGAGATAAGTCAGATAGTATCGTCATTAGGGATATTCTACTATTTCTACTTACTTTAAGAGTCTTAAGCATTCCCTAATATCTGTTAATTCCCAAAAACCATGGTGAACATAACTCTGGTCTCCCATTTATCTTGGTTACAAACACTAAAATATTGAAAGTGACAATTAACTCTCTGTGAAACTTAAACCCCCATTTTTGAAAATAGTAAACTACCAGTAAAACATTTTGTAAACAAATTAAAGTTCACACCCTATTCCCTGTGGGATTCGACCCTAACCTAGTTGGGTTTTATATTGTCAATGATCGCGTACACCCATTCAAGAGTGTAGTTTGAACATTATCAAAAATGGTGCCGTTACCGGGGAATACGTTTGTAGACTAAAAGTTTGTGCTCGAAAATTTACTAATAGTTAAGTTTCCTTGATTTATGTTTATTTGTTATTTTTGTCTATTTTAGGTGCTGTATTGTTTATGCCAAAAACAAGATGTTTCGGAGAACCGTCATTACCAATCAACCCAAAACCTCAACTGATAGGGAGAATAGCTGAACAATAGGAAGTAGAGAGACTAGCTACTTTGACCAGGGCTCAGATGAATGTGCAAAATTTAGGTCAAAAAGCACGTCACCAGAACCCTGATGATGAAGATTTTGGTGATAAGGAATTGCTGAATCCTCAAAACCCAAAGAGA
>NC_061117.1:29075120-29097946 GCF_002878395.1 Capsicum annuum | reverse complement strand
AGAGGCCCGCAATTCTAATTATTAAGATCATATTGGTGATACCAAAAAGTACCACAAAAATTTATTGGTGAAATGGTATAAGGAGGGACTTAACAGAGTTTATGGCCAAGTGTCGTAATTATCAGTTGGTAAAGATTATGCATCAAAGGCCCGGGTTTACATTTTAGGATACTTTCATTACTTCTTGGTAGTGAAAGGTCATTAATATGGATTTCGTTACTGGACTCCCTCTCACCAGATGTCAACATAATTCAATTTAGGTCATTGTGGATCGAATGAAAAAATCAACCTATTTCTTACCAATTAAGACTTCAGATACAGAGAAAGATTATGCTAAGATTTATAGTGGTGAGTTAGAAAACCTCCATGGGATTCCCTTGTCTATTATTTCAGACCAAGGAATATAACTCACTTCTCAATTTTGGAAATTATTTCAGAAGGGCCTTGGTACAAAAGTGAAGCATAGTACAGCTTTTCATCCACAAGTATCCTTACTCTTAACTCATGAAATTCTTGTCTAAGGAATTACTTCAGTTATAAGTTATTGCTTAAGATGAAAGATTTCAATTTTATAGTAAAAAAAGATTCACATTTTATCTTAGTGAGCCCATGAGAGAGTTATTATTCCTTCCTAACCTTCATTCAAGGATGAATGGTCCCAAGGGGTACATAATATTAGACCTCAAAATTTCTAAGATTTTATTTTGGTAATTTTTTTGTGTTTAATTGTAACACCCCACATTTTCAGGCTAGACGTTGAACCATTGTTCCTACAAGTTTAGACCGAATCTAATAATTCTATGTCAATATAAGTTTGATGATTAATTATATAGTATGGGAACATTTTTGGTTATTAATTGAGATCATAAAAATCTCCTCACTCAAAGATGAGTTGAGAACTTTTCAACCGATTGAGTTTAAGTGGATATTTTAACTTGGATAAACTTCCAATGACCATTACTCCCTGAATATAACTAGTTATTTGTCCTACTAGATACCAAATAAATGATATTCAAGCCTTGTTTCCAACGCATCTCATTTAATCTTAATCTGATATTAGAGTAGAAAGTTATGCTCATTTTTCTTAGGGGTGTCTATCTGCCAGAAGGTGACGACTAAGTTGATGAGATGTCAACTAGGTGATGAGCTATCAACTTAAGTCATCAACCTTAACCAGTAAATGGCCAAATTTAACTAGAGATTGACGACTAAGTTGATGAGTTGTCAATAAAATGAAGGGTTGTTAACTTAGTTGTCAATTGAGAAATTCCTACAATCTTTTTTTACTTCTTTAGGGGTATTTTGATATTTTACTCACCTCAAACCTGACCCCACTACTTTGAATCACTCTTTAAATTTTATTTACTCATTCGATATCAGTTTCTCATCGCTCTTTCTCCTCTCCACTTTCATGAGAAATAAAACTAGGGTTTCTTCTCAAAGTTCAACTTCCAAGGCTCACATTCAAGGTGCCACAAATTTGGTTCATCTAAAAAGCATGGTGTACACTCCCTATTTTACTTATTGTATTACTGCATCAAAATTACTTGGTATTTACATATTTCATGGTTGTTTAATTCAAACAGGGGTTGAGGGTTTTTGTTGGTTATACTCTTACATTATTTAATTCTTATTTAAATGATTTATTCATGGATTGAATGGTGGATTTAAATCTCGTTTTGGGATCCATGGTAATGGTGGAATTTGGAAATATGGTTTTCATAACATTTATGGATTTTGGCATGATAATGACATTAACCTCAGTCCATATTGTTAAATTTTGGTATTAAGAAAAGATTATACATGGTTTAAATCATCTTTTGGAACATTGCATTGCATTAAATGTTAAAAGGATAAAAAGGTTTTGGAATGCTCTTAGGGGATAAGGTTTGAAACTTTAAATAGAATTTGGAATGTAATGGTTAAATGGTTATGGTATGACATAATTGGAATGGCTTGTAAGTTTATTAGTATAACGATACCATGTTGGGATTGCATTAATAAAAGACTCCATGGTTCGTATAATGTGCATACTATTTTAATTTGGGCTTAAAGGGAGTTGTGTAGTTCACCGAGAAGGTGCAGTCCCAGAGGGACCAACACTCGAAACCACATTTCCCAATGTTTGGCTCTATGATCACTATGTCTATTTCGCACAGTATATTTGGGAGGCTAATTAACTATTAGTGCATTTAGCCTATTATCTGGTATATCCGGTTAACTTGAAGTAGGCCTTTTGGTAGGGAAAGTTGGACCCATATAGTCCCCGGGTGCCTTTAGGTTGGTATGAGCTACACAATTCAGGATTAATTTTTTGAATGATCATGTAACATGTCCTTTGTCCCTATCTCGGCATCCTATATATGTATATAATCATTATACATGTAATTTTTGATTAGTTTTTGGTAAATGCATATATTTAATCACTTTTCTTAGGTAGCATGCTAGTACCTGTCGTACTGACTGTCTCTAGACGTTACATCATTTTATGATGTAGGCTTTGAGGGATTTACTTGGGTCCTTTTGCAGCGTTAGGTGGTTTGGAATGTCGTTTGGATAGTTGTTGAGGTGGTGAGCCCTCCATCTTTCGAAAGTCCTGATTTTTTTAGTTTACATTTACTATTCTAGAACTTTTAGTTTTCTTCTAGCATTGTCAAGGTCATGTTCTGACTTGGTTGACATTCTTCTATTAGAGGCTTTTTGGTCAGTGTTAGTTTGTTACTTTGTACATTTTAATCTTGAACTATGAACTTGATCTTTCAGTTCAATCAATTCCATTTTATGCTATTGATTAGCTTTCGTAAATTTATTATTGTAATGTGGTTGAGGTAAGTCTAAGGGGTCGTACTAGGACTTGGCTGGTTTGGGATGCTCGTCATGGCTAAGCCCTAATTTGGGCCATGACAAGCTTGGTATCAGAGCACAGTTCAGGGTTGTTGGGTGTCCACAAAGCCATTTCAAGTAGGGTTCATTTTTTGGGTATGTAGCACACCACTATTGATAGGGGGAGGCTACAAGATATTTAGGAAATGTTTCTTATTCTTTCATACGCTAGATAGTGCAATAGTGTTTCCCATATGAATGTTATCCAAATTTCTTCCTTGCTCTAATTTTTGGGGGTATGTCTCATTATTGAGGCAATAAAAGTTCAAAAGTTTAGATTTCTAATAATGTGGTCCTTTTTTATTGAGTCCTTAAAAGGTTATGAAATGGAACAAGTACGTGAAAAAAGTCCATTAGTGCATTAAAGTGTATATCTCTATCTCCATGAATCGTGCTTTTTAGCTTGAGGTATGGTGTAGATTCAGTCTCTTTCAAAAATTTTATGGAAGACGTATTGCTTAAGGGGGAAAGTGTGTATCTTAATATTGGGATAGTATTTTCACCTGAGAGGTAGTACAAATTGGGGTGTTATGACCTATAGATAGTAAGATGATCCTAAGGTTAGTGTTATGAATTCATAAGTTTAGAAGCCAGGGTGAGAGTTACTTTTAAGTGTAAAAGGTAGTTGTATTCGTGTAACCATTAAGTGAGTATTAGTGGCGGTATGTTCTTATGGTGATTGGCAATAGTTTTAGAATAGCTTGTAGTTCTTATGGTTGTTGGTAGAAAGGGGGTGGATAGTTAAAATATTTGTGTCTTTAGTTAAAATAGGAAACTAGCCGATAATGTCTAGCTATTATAGTAGTAAAAGTAATCATAGGTTGTGAATGGAAGCATAGATTTGTTAATAATTTATAAATTTAGCATTCACTAGGGGGAATCATAGAAAGGTGAAGTCAGTGGTGTTTATAGAAATTTGAAGGTTGTTTAAAGATATGTATGGGTAAGTAGAAGATTTGTGAGGAAGGAGAACCTGTTAATGGATTGTAATAGGTTATGTTATTAAATTAGTATCGACTATCCTGATTATGTGGACTTACTACCATAAGAGTCCTTTAATCTTTTAACTAGCTATTGTAATCCAGTATAGTAGGTGAGAATATATGTAGTCAATTTTAAGGCATAATATTAATATTGTGAAGAAGATGTGCTTGTAGACCATATTTAAGTGGAATAATTGTCATATAGTTTGATAAATTGGTACAGGATGTGGGTTGTTTCATTAGCAATTCATGATTGGTAAAAGAAGTTAAGCTTGAACTTTAGATGTTGAGTGTGGTGATAAGAATGATAGCTCAAGGATAGTGATCCGAGAATTATGGGAGTAAATTCGTAGGCTTGATTTGAAATGTGGAAGATCTTAAGTTGATAACCTATGAAAAAAATTGAGTGTACAATTGTGATATTTATACATGAGGACTAGTGTTGAAATGATGAATTGTGGCTAAGTCATTAGGTGGATAAGATCATTACGATTATAAGAATAAGTAGAACCCTAGGTAGCATGTTTTTAGATGAGGTTTTAAGTGTATAAGTTTCATGTCTACATAGTTCATGTTCTTGAATATCTTAGTATGAAAAAGTCTAGGGAATTGTATAAGGTGTTCTTTAGAGCCTAATTGAGGAGAATATTGATCGATGATGTGATCCCTTGGTATGGTTTTAAATATTTTGTTAAGTTAGGAGGTTATGCGATTCGAGATTAAAACTAGTATACTAAAGAGTGAAGAATGGATTTTTATATGTTAAGAAGTGTGGATGTGTATGCTCATAAGAGTGTGAGTTATAGGGTGATGACTATGGAGCCTAGCAAAGGTAAGGATTAGTATCCTTGGAGTGGAGTGTCTTCATATTATAGTTATCTGGGGAGTTTGGCATTCATGTGTATGGCGACACCCCCAATAGTGTTGAATGTTGTGATCATAGATCTATTAAAGGATATATCCGCAAGTCTAGGGTGGTGACCTTTGATCTAAAGGGGAGATTATGGACTAAGATAGGTCTTGAGTTGTCTTATAGTGGTGAGTTTTGGGGAAGAGTCATGATAAATCTATTCTAATCGTAGTAAATCTCTCCAACTTTGGTTCAATAGGACATTCTACAAATGTATTATGTATTCAAATTGTGACTTTGCCTAAGGTACGAATTCGATATACAACTTATGTTCATTCTCCAACCGATGAACTACGAGCAATACCGGTTCTCCCAAATCCATGATCCCAAGTATTCATGACACTCATGGTCCATAAACTCATGTCTCATTATATACTTAGTTCTAAGAAACTATACTCTCTATATGTTACTAACTCATTTTATGTCATGTCTTAACCCAAAGTGATGCTATATATGCAAACTCATGACCATTCTCAGTTCTTAAAATAAGAAGCAACAGCTTCAAGTGGAAATCCTTGTTTTATTTCTTGAATATATAAATCTTGGCTTTATGTTATATGACCCATGATATATTCACTCATGTTTCTCACTATGTCAAGTCCAAAGAACTCATGCGATGTTATGTTTATGCCCAAACGACCCTCTATTTAAGATCTAGGTGGTTTCTATGAAGTATTTCATGCCTATTCTACCATATCACATTCACAGGTCTCATCTTGAATAGTATGATAAATAGGAGTCATAATTGAAAAGTAACCCTCCCATTATTTCTTGTACTCTGGTCCCTCAGTGACCCTCCTAATTTTAGGATGGTAGTGGCTATGAAAGCATAGTTATGTCTATAGTTAAGAGAGTAGAGTAGATATTATCTAATGTGAAAATTTTATGCGTGGCTTCTCAAGCTAAGTTATAGATGAAGAGAAAAAAGGAGATGAACTTTGGTTGTATGGAATAGTTAGGAAGGGGATATGTGGTGAAAATTATTGTGATAGTGATTGAGTTACTGGTTTTTTGTGTAGAGATCCATAAAGTGATTGTAGTAAAGATCGGCTTGAATGTTATGATTGATAGATATATAACCATTGTGTTAGGTGGCTAGTACTCCTTGATTAAGACTTGAGGTTGTTTGATTATAGTGATAAGATGAAGTAGTATTCTTGGAATGGTGTAAAGTATAGGGTTCCATAGCTTAAGCTAGCATTTTTAACTCCAAATTTGACTTTAACATGGAAGAAATATGTAGTTAGACTTCAGATCTTGTAGTTCTACATTTTGAGGGGGAGTTATAATATTGAAAATGTAAAGTGTGGCATTAATAGCTGAAGGCATAGTTTAAAAGCATGGCTATATTTAAGGGCTATTAGATGTATCATATGATGTGGAGAATGCTTCTCTTCTAATCTGATGTGAAATATCTTCGAGTCTTCTTTCTAACGCATCTCATTTAACCTTAATGTGATATTAGAGTAGAAAGTTATGCTCATTTTACTTGGGGGTGTCTATCTGCCAGAAGGTGATGACTAAATTGATGATCTGTCAACTAGGTGATGAGTTGTAAACATATGTTGTCAACCTTAACAAGTAAATGGTCAAATGAAACTTGAGATTGATGACTAAGTGGCGAGTTGCCAACTAAGAATTCTTACAATCCTTTTTTATTTCTTTAGAGGTATTTTGGTCTTTTCTCAACCCAAACCTTACCCCACGACTTTAAGTCACTCTTTAAATGCTATTTACTCATTAGATGTCAGTTTCTCATCACTCTTTCCTCTCTCCACTCTCAAGAGAAATTAAACTAGGGTTTCTTTTCAAAGTTCAACTTCCTAGGCACACATTCAAGGTGTCAAAAAATTGGTTCATCTAAAATTCATGTTGTACACTCCCTATTTTAATTATTATATTATTGAATCAAAATTTCTTGTCACTTACATGTTTCACACTCCCTATTTTAATTATTATATTATTGTATCAAAATTACTTGGTACTTATATGTTTCTTGGTTGTTTAATTCAAACTAGGGTTGAGGGTTTTTTGTGGTTAAACTATTGCATTATTTGATTCATGTTTAAATGGTTTATTCATGGCTTGAATGGTGGATTTCAGGCTAGTTTTGGGTTCCATGTTAATGGTGAAATTTGGCATATGGTTTTCATAATGGTTATGTTTTGGCATGATAATGACATGAACCTCAAGCTACATTGTTAAATTTTTATTTTGAGAATGCATTCTACATGGTTTAAATCATCTTTTGGAACATTATATAGCATTAAATAGTAAAAGGATGAAAAGGTTTTGCAATTCCCTTGGGGGCTAAGGTTTTAGACTTTAAACTAAATTTGAAGTCTAACGGTTAAATAGTTATGGTATGGAATAATTGGAATGGCTTGCAAGACTATTGGTATGGCAATATCAAGTTAGGAATTCCTTAATAAAAGACTCTATGGTTGGTATTATGTGCAAACTATTTTAATTTGAGCTTAAAGGGAATTGTGTAGTTTATTGAGAAGGTGTAGTCCCAGGGGGTACCAGCACTCGAAACCATATTTGATGATATTAAGGGTCTATGACCATTGTGTCTGATTTTCTCAGTATATTTTGGGAGGCTAATTGTCTATTTGTGACTTTATCCTATTCTCCGGTACATGCAGTTAACATGAACTGTAGCCTTTTCAGCAGGGAAGCCAGACCCATATAGCCTGGGTGTCTTTAGGTCAGTATGAGCTATACAATTCAGGACTAAGTTTTTGAACAATCATGTAACATGTCCTTTGTCCCTATCCCAACATCCTATATATAAAATTGTTGTACATGTGATCATTGACTGATTTATGGTAAATGAATATATTTTATCTCTTTCCTTGGGTTGCATGCCAGTACTTATTGTACTAACCATCACTGGATGCTACATCATTACATGGTGTAGGTTCTGTTAACTTTTCTTGTGTCCTTATGTAGCATTAGGTGGTTGTATCTCGATTGGACAGCTGTTGAAGTGGTGAGCCCTCCATCTTTCAAAAGGCCTGATTTCTTTTAGTTTACATTTACTCTTCAAAAAATTTTGGTTTTGTTTTGGCATAGTCAGGGTCATGTCCTGACTTGGTTGACATTTTTTGGTTAGAAGATTTGTGGACAGTGTCGGGTTGTTACTTTGTAGATTTGAATCTTCAAATATAAACTTGATCTATCTGTTTAATAATTTTTATTTTACTCTATTGGTTAGCTTCCACAAATTTATTATTATAATGCTCTTAAGGTAAGGATAAAAGGGTCGTATCAGGCCTTGTTTAGTTTGGGACACCTATCAGGTCCAGGCCTCATTTGGGTCGAGCTATTAATGGTGATTTCTAAGTTGATATATGATAAGGAATGAAAATGGGACCATTACTAAGTGTTTTGAAAATTTTGGAATGCATTTCGGACATTTTGGAACCCCAAAATAGTGAGGATCTTTGTTAAGGGCATGCCACATAGGGGAGATACACCCTTATATGGAAAGCATTACAGGTCTGCGATAAGAGCATAGCACACTCTTATCATACTGCAGTACGGGTATGATATGCCCTTGGAGCGGCGCGAAAAGGGCGTGCCACGTCCAGGGTGAGGAAACACCAATTTTAAATTTTTCAGTTTTCTTTGAGGGATTTTTGGACTTTTTTCAATTAAACAACTTCCTAACCATATTAAACACAAAATCCAGCCTCATGACTCAGAATTAAATTATTTCTCTTCTCCTAAAACCCTCAAGAACACAAAAGAGGAGTTTTTCACCAAAATTGAAGCCTGCAAGGTTCCAATTCTAGTTTCCCTTAAGAAATTCACAAAGTTCAGGTATGTGGGAGTTGAACAAGTATAATCTTTCATCTTTGTGACCAAAAGTTAAGTTTTTATCATCAATTTGAGATTTTTCGGATAATTAGGGTTCAAACCCACTTTTTATGCTTGAGTTTCTGATGTTTTATCATGAATTGTACATTGTTTTATATATGTTTTCATACTTATTTAAGTTTATCTGCTAAAGTGATGTCAAGCATTCAGATATGACATTTTGCGATGAAGTTTCCATGAGTTTATAAAAGATTACAATGTGAGCATTAAGTATTCAGCTTACAAGAAGTTTAAGTTAATAAGTTTGAGTTAACCTTGCAGATTAATTTTATATAAGATTCAGACAAGCTATAAAGTTCACATAAGAACCAAGAATTCGAGGTTCTAGTGTTTATCTCCAGCAGAACGATTAACTCCGGGCACAACTTCGTATATTCAGACAGTTGATGAGTCCTCATAATTCGAGGGCTAAGTTTATAGTGGTTGTAGATGTTTATTGCAGTTATTTCTGTTATTTAGCTTTCTGTTCAGGTCAGTTGGGGTCTGTCCAAGTAGCTCTTAAGTTTTCGATAGAGGCTTGTAAAGACTAGCAAAACTATGTGTTTCTTTAAATTTTTCATAGATTTGATGGTTATTGAGTTAAAGTATTTTAGTTGACATTATTCATCTATTTGAATTTAGTTATAAGTTTTTTAGTTTCCGCTCTTGTTTTAAATTTACATTTGCGAGAGTTCAATGCTGAGTAGATATCATGGGTTAGCTAGGGGCTCTTCATAGTCTTAAGCACTATGTGACGTCCAGGGGTTATCTTTGGGACTTAACAGATGAGCTCCCTGATACTTGGAGCTTTTTTACACAACCCTTATGAGCTACTAGGATCACTGTGAATTACATGAGTTGGACTTGTTGGTGATTCAGTTCCCCCTGTCAATGTGCCTCAAGTATGTTCTTTAGTCTGACCGGGTTGTACAACATATTCTTGTTCATAGTTTCACTTTCATCTTGCATGGTAGTCTCAGCACGAGATTCATCAAAAATAACATGCAATCTTTCTTCAGCATAATTTGTTCTTTTCTTTAAGATACTATAAGCTTTACTATGGTGAGTATATCCTAACAAGATTTTATCACGACTTGAGGCTACCCCTAGTCGTAACACGGTGCGTAAGGCCACAAATGATCCCAATCTAACCCATGAATTGGTACCTACTATAAGCATTGAGTATCATAATAATGAAACATCATGTGTGGAAGTTAAACTGATAAAGTTTTGATAATATATAAAACTGAAGTAAATACCAACATGTCTGAATTATGGAATAAACTAAAAACAAGTCTAAATAGTTGACTATCTAATCTAAATATCTAACATCAAGTCTGAAAGCCTCTAAGACATGTGGAGTTGATGGGACAAACCCCCCAACTAACTTTGGCTGACAAAAATGAAAGAACTACTGAAATAACTGCAATAACATATCTTGTCCTCGATGGATGAGGACTCACCACTACTGCTGCTAAGAGGTACTGAGCTGTCTAAGAATGATCATGGAACTGAGCATCCGAACCTATGTTATAAGACAGCATAGCACAAAAGAAGATTATGCGATTAGTACTTTGAATACTGGTACATCATATAGGGAATGGCTGTAATACATATAAGTACTAAATATAAATGCATGAACATATAAAAAGAATGCAAGACCAAGTAAAGCATGTAATGACATAATCTGTAAAAACTGAATAACTGAGTAACTAATAAACTAAATAATTGATATAACTATACTTGGTTATACAAACCTGAGCTATCATACTCTGAATACTGAACTAATATTGTAGGAACTATCATGTAACCAACATGCACCAATATAAGCTAATTGGGGTCCAACCTATAACCCCATTTAGAAGGGTGTTAGTACCTTGCCATGGGTACTGACACTGGATGTGTGGATTCAGTAATTTGAATATCTAAGGTCTTGAAAAACTGGGGTTTCACCCTATACTGGCAGGAAGACCTCTAAAAATCTATGGTAGTTGCATAGTTCTGGAACTCAAGGACTGCTACTAAAGGTAACACCCTCAACTGGCAGGTGAGCCCCATCCTTGGGTTCACTCGATGCTAAATACTACTCCCAACTAAACTGACACTAAAACTTGTTTTACATAACTGAACTTGTGACTGATAATTTCTTAACATGAATATGATCATCTGAATATAATGATAAAAACATGATCATTGGAACTTGTCAAACTGAAACATGTATAGTCATATAGGTATCGGGTATTCATAACCCACCAGCACTACATGACACTTTAAATACAATGATATCATTTAAAAACATTGTGAGGGAGGTCATGATTTATAGACCCAAAACATAGTACAGATCACTATCTGATGAAACTATGATTATATGTATAGGAAGAATCTTGAACTCATAAAGACAACCTGCTTACATGGTTAAATTCATATTCTGATAATTTAACATGGGATCAACTGAACAAGACATGAGGGACTGATGTTTAATAGATATAAGAACATAATTCACATGGGTAAACATATTGACATGGCTTGAATTCAAACTACTATAAGGACTTTGAGTAAATTCATACTTTAACATAGCATTTTCATGAAAAGAGAGAAAAGAGTTTTCTACTTCAAGACAAGGATTTTTGGGACTCAATGGAATCCATTGATGAATATCCCACATACCTCAATTTCTTGAATCCTTGAAGAAGAAGAAGAAGAAGAAGAAGAAGAAGAAGAAGCAGTTTGAAATTTTAACCTTGAATGCTTGAATCCTTGGGAAGAAAACTTAATTTACGTTCTTGTGAATGGGGAAGGGTTTTTAAGTATGAGAACTAATAGGAAATGGGGAAAATCATGCCTTTTTGGGTTTTAATTCGTGATTTGGGTGTTTGGGTGATGGGGAAAGGACAAAAATACCCTCCTCAACTTTTAATGAATGCTGCCAAAAACACAGCCTCCGTGACATAAAGGTTATCACGGAGACTAACCTCCGTGACACGGTGTGTATCACGGAGGCTAACCTCTATGACACACCATTATTGTGGAGGTCCAGACTCCATGACACATCCAAATCATGGAGGCATTCTCCCTCCGTGGTCTAAAAATGCCCCGAACCCATAAAAAATTTCTAAAACTCTCCGGATGACCCTTCTAACATCCCCAAACATAATTCAACTTATAAATTAGTGTTTCGAACTTAGGAAGGCCAAACAAAAATCCTCGAATTCTTAGGGTCTTAAAATGGCTAAGTCTTTTATACTTAGTGTAAAGTAATGACTTTGGACCCCTTTATACATGAGACTAATAGCTGAAACTTGTTAAGGATCATGCGGGGTATTACAATATCTCACCATTGGGATTATTTATCCATGAATGAAACTTATTAAGCTAAGATAATAAGTAAACTGAGATCATGTACTGAATACTTGTGAGATGAATCATGATTAAATAATTGAATCTAAAACATGATACATGGACTAAGCTGAATTTATGAATGCAGCAATGACATGAGGATGATTATGTAGATGAGATGGAAAGCAAAAAAATCACTCAGGGAAGATCATTACCTCACGATGGATCTGGATTATTAGGGAAAAGATGGGGACGAATTGTCTTGCATATCAATTTCTACTTCCCAAGTAGCTCCCTCAACGGACTGATTTCTCTATAGAATCTTAATGAAGGGACTTCTTTATTCCTCAACCTACGAATCTAGCAATCAAGGACCTTAACTGGGACTTCTTTATAATAAAGGTTGTCTTTAACATCCACACTCTCTAAAGGAATAACAAAATCTGAGTCAACAATATATTTCTTTAGCAAAGAAACATGAAACACCGGATGCACTGATTCCAAATCTGCAGGCAACTCTAACTCATAATCTACCTTCTCAAAATAGCTCAAAATCCTGGATGGGCCAAAATAGCAGGGACTGATCATCCCCTTCTTGCCAAATCTCTTCACCTCTTTCATAGGCAAAATTTTCAAATAAACCAAGTCACCAACATCAAACTTGGGATATCTTCTCCTCATATCTGCATAGGATTTTTGATGACTTCGGGCTGTCTTCAGCGTTTCTTAGATTAATTGAACTTTCTCCATCACCTTATACACTGAATCTAGACCTATCATACCAACCTCACCTACTTCAAACCAACCAATAGGATATATACATCTCCTTCGCTAGAAAGCCTCAAACAAATCCATCTGAATACTGGAATGATAGTTGTGGTTGTAGGCAAACTTAATCAAAGGTAAGTGGTTATCCCAAATACCCTTGAAGTAGATAACACAAGCCCTCAACATGTACTCTAAAGTATTAATGGTCTATTCTTCCTGACCATCTATTTGAGGATGGAATATTGTACTGAGATGGACTTGGGTACCAAGACTCTTCTAAAAAGCCTTCCAAAAGTGAGAGGTAAACTAGGTACCTCTATCTAAAATGATGGTCAATGAAACCCCATGCCACTTTACCAACTCCCTGAGATAGAGTCTAGCATAATCCTTAGCTAAATATGAAATATGAACTAGAAAGAAATGGGTTGACTTAGTCATTCTACTACAATGAACCAAACTAAATCATGCTAATGGCATGTATGAGGCAATCCTGTCAAAAATTTCATGTTCACCATTTCCCACTTCCATGTGGGGATGCTGAAATATTAAAGCGTACTACTAGGCCTTTGGTGCTCAATCTTAACTTGATAACAATTTGAACACCTAGCCATGAATTCAGTAATATCTTTCTTCAGACCACTCCTCCAATAGATTTCCCATAAATCACAGTGCATTATAGTGGCTCCTGGGTGAATAGAGTACCATACACCATGCACTTCTATTAATATTCGCTACCTCAGACAATCCACACTCGTAACACATAACCTGCATTGATAAAAAAGCACACCATCCCCTTTTTGGGAGAAAATATCAACTTCTGACCCCTAACTGCCTCCTTCAACTTGACTAGAATGGAATCCTTATCTTGTTTTTCTTTCACTTCAGCAACCAATGCAAATTTTGAACCATTCTAAACCCATATACTATCTTCAATAGAATCAACCAATCGAAAACCCAATTTGAAAAGCTAATGAACCTCACGAACTACTCCTCTTTTTCATCTTCAACATGTGCAAAACTTTCCATGGACAATCTACTAAGGGTATCAGCCATCACAATGGCCTTACCTGGGTAATATAACACACTCAAATCATAACCTTCAATTCAAGCCACCTTCTCTGATGAAGATTTAGGACTTTATGCGTAAACATATACTATAACACATCAACATGAACCCCATAAAAGTAATGCCACAAAATCTTTAAGGCAAAGACAACCGCTCTAATCAAGGTCATGGGTTATGTAATTCTTCTCATGGGCTTCAAGTGTCTAGAGGCATAGGATATGACCTTACCTCTCCATATCAACACACAACTAATACCAACTATAAAAGCATCACAATAAACTACAAACCCATCTATTTTATCTAGCAAAGTTAAGACTAGAGCTGGCGTTAGTCGAGTCTTCAACTCCTAAAAACTCTTCTCGTAAGAATCTGACCACTGAATTTGATGTTCTTCTAATTCAACCTAGACAAAGGAGAAGCAATTAAAGAAACTAATTCAATAAATCATTTGTAATAGCCAGCTAAACCCAAGAAACTCCTGATGTTTGATGAAGAGATGGGTCTAGGCAAGTTTCTCACTACTTTAGTCTTTTGAGGTTCAACTAGGATGTCATCACTAAAAATGATATGACCAAGAAAATCTATTGATCTTAACCCGAATTCACACTTACTCAACTTAGCAAATAATTAGTAATCCTTAAGGGTCAATAATACAATCCTCAAATAGTTTACATGATCACCTTCATTATAAGAATAGGTGAGAATGTTATCTATGTAAGATGATTAAGAACATATCCAAGTACTGCTTCAACACCCTGTTCATCAAGTTCATAAAAACTTTTAGGGCATTCATTATTCCAAAAGATATAACTAGGAATTTAAAGTGACCATACCAAATTCTGAAAGTTGTCTTCAGAATGTCATATTCTCAAACTCTAAGTTGCTGATAGTCGGATCTGAGGTCTATCTTAGAGAAATAGCTTGCACCTTAAAATTGGCCAAACAAGTCATTAGTCTTGCGGATAGGATACTTATTCTGGATTGTGACTTTATTCAGCTGACAGTAGTCAATAAACATTTTGAGAGAATCATCTTTCTTGCACACAAAGATAACTAGAGTTCCCTAGAGAGAAACGTTAGGCCTAATGAACCCTTATCTAAGAGATTTTTATATTGCTCCTTCAATTCCTCAAGCTTAGCTGGAGACATTCTGTAAGATGGAATTGAGATAGGCTGGGTATCTGGAATAAGATCTATTTCGAAGTTAATTTCCCTTTCAGGAGGAAATCTAGGAAGATCTTTTGGGAAAACTTTTGGAAACTCATTCACTACTAGAACTGACTTAAGACTTGAATTTTTAGAATTTAAATCCTTGACTTATCAAAATGGTATTTAAATCCCTTAGATATCATCTTTCTTGTCTTAAGATAAGAAAAAAACTAACCCTTAGGCACTGAAGTACTACCTCGCCATTCAATAATGGGCTCATTAGGAAACTGGAACTGGACAATTCTATTTCTATAATCAACTGAGGCATTGCATGAGTTGAGCTAATCCAGGTTGAGAATGATATCAAAATTAGTAATCTCTAACTCTAAAAAATCAACTGAAGTAACTTTCTGAGACACTATGACTGGGCAATTTCTGTATATCCGTCTGACTATAATAGAACTACAAACTAGGGTAGACATTAAGAAGGGTTCTGCTAAGATATCATAACTGACACTGAAGTCTACTTCTATAAAAGGAGCCACAAAAGAAAGTGAAGATCTGGGGTCTAACAATGCATAAACATGAAGATGAAAAACTAACAACATACCTGTAACTACATCAGGAGAATTCTCCTGATCATGTCAAGTCTGGAGAGCATAAAATTAGTTCTGACATTGCCGCTGGTGGCATTGGAGGCGGCGCCAGCTGAGTCGAGCGACCTACTAAATCTGATGAACAGTTGGATTGACCTAGCTAACTGAAGACATTACCCTTCTGACCAACCATTGGGCAATCCCTAATCCTATGTCTTGGCTTTCCACATACAAAATAAACATCACTACTTGCTCTACACTCACCCCTGTGATTCCTACCACAATTTTGGCAATGCAGATTGGTGAGACCAGTATGTACACTACCCTGGGATTTAAATCATGGAACTCTATCCCAACTGTTCAACCTAAACTTAAGCCCTAGTGCACTGGCTGAAGATAGGACTGGAGATGAAAATTTTTTGTGGAACTGAGAAATTTCCACCATCAAACTTCTGATATGAAAAGTTAAAGCTACCATTTCTAGCCTTCTTATTCTTCTTTTCCTTTTCTTTGAGCATCTCCTCCACAATCGAATAAGCATGGATCATCAATCTAGAAAGGTACATCTACTTAACCAACATAAATGTTCTACACTTCTTAACCATATCCTTCGACACACCCGACACAAACTTACTCATTCTGGCCCTAAAATCAACCATCATAATAGGGTCATACCTCATCAAATGACTTAACTTGAGTAAGTACTCATTCACACTTAGGTTACCTTGCTTCAGATTTATGAACTCCTACACCTTATTCTCCCTCAACTCTAGAGGAAAGAACCTGTCTAAAAAGGTTGTGAAAAACTCTTCCCACCCTACAAGCCCTTCCTCAACATCTCTATTCTTCTTTTACTACTTAAACCAAGTATGAGCTACTCCCTGCAACTGATAAGAAGCTAAGTCAGCACTCTCACTCGAGATGACACCCATAATATTGGTCACCTTCTGCACACTATCTAGAAATTCCTGCGGATCCTCCTAAGACTTAAATCAACAAAAAAAGGGAAATTATTTAAATCAACTGAACATGACATAGGAACTGAACATTACGTGGTTAAATTCATATTCTGATACTAAATATGGAAAACTGTCTGATATAGCTGAGAATAATCTGAATGTAATGTCTAAAAATCAATACTATAAGTTTGAATCAAATGTAGTAGTCTGACATGCCTCTACTACTAATACTAGAGAGTCACTGGGACAGACTCCCAGCTAACCGAACTGTCTGAAAAGAATACTGAATCATATAAACTTATAAACTAGAAAATCTAAAATGATTAAGTCCCCAAACTATAAGGGCTCACCAACTGTCAGATGCTGATGGAGATGCTCAACTACTCATGTTGCTGATACTGATCACCTGAACCTATATTATGAGATAATATAGCATATAGACATATATATAGATCAGTACTTTGAGGATGCACTAAGTATATGGGTATGAAATGCATAAGTAAAACATCATCTCACCATCATAATTTGTAAAATAATGCATGTTAAATGTAAATGACTCACATAAGCTGGAATATCTGAACTACTGAAATCTGAAATCATGAATAGCAAATTATACTTTGTAAATCTAGTGAGTCATAACATTTAGTTCTAAAATTTGTGCTAATACTCTATCTTTAAATCATATTGTATAAGTATAGAATGGACTCACTTCTATGTCTGAAATTTAAAAGTTGAAATCTGTAACTGTTATCTTTTTGTAAAGTATAATCTAAATAAAATTGTGAGCCTTTACACTTAGTTTTCTAAAAGCTTTTCTGTTAATCTTTTACTTTAACTAGCAGAGAGGTTCGCTTAATCAATATAAACCATATGAGCTAACATGGAATCCAACGTCTCGTTCCCCTAAGGGGAAAACCTTACAATGGGGAGAGGTGTCATACTCTTGCCAAGGAGTATAACCTAAGCTAAGTGATCATATCTATAACTGTCATCCACGTAGAAGTGGGAATAATTTGATAATCTGTACCTACGTTGGCTACGTAGTTCTATGGAGAATAGGACACAGTAATCCCACACTTTTCGCTCGGTGGTAAATACTACTCCCTTTAAATCTACGCTCATTCTGTTCGAAATCCACTTTAAAACTAGCATAAGGGTTTTTTATAAAACCAATTATGCATTTATTTGGTTCAATATGTAAATCAAGTTGTTTTGAATTCTATAATTTGTAATAAATTTGTAAAGTGGATTTCAAAACTTATCTGAGGATCAAAATATCAAAGCTTTATTGAAAGTCTGTAAATAATCTGATCATAGGATGCTTAAAGCATCATCTTTCTTGAAATATCAACATATAAACTTGGTCTTAATAACCCATGCATCAAGTTCATGTCAAAACTTCATAAATTTCATGCTTGATTAGAAACAATGATAATTCATCTCAAAATCTGGAAATTACTGCAATAGGCATAAAAATATGAAAATAGTCATGCAATTCATCTTCAAAATCTCTCAAAAACTCATAATCTTGCAAATAGCAATAATGGGCATGAACCCTTATTCAAATCTCATGAATATTTATTCAAAATCATAAGAACTTGTAATTAAAACTTGATTTTGGGGACAAGGATGGTAGAAAATCCTTGTTCATAAACCCCACATACGTTGATTGATGATTATGGGAAGAAACTTGAATTATTGATTCCTATATGAGTTTTTGAAGATGAGTTCTTGATTATCTTATCTTGGGAATCCTTAATTTTGAGCCTTCTTGGAAAAACAATGGTGGAATTTATTTTACGGAGAAGCAACTTTTGAGTTCTAGGGTTTTTGTTTGAGAGAAAATTGATGAATAATGAGCATAATAGGATAATCTCATGTTTTGGACGGATTGGGGCTTGGAAATTGACCAAAATACCCCCTTTAAACTTCTAAATGAAACTGGAAAAGAGAACCAAAAGTCCCGATTTGATAGGCCACCATGATGCGCCACTATCACGGTGGCTCACTGGAAAATGGACAATAGGGAATTGGAAACTCTCCGCGATGCGGAGCTATCGTAGTGCCTCTTTTGAATGCCATTTTGATCATCGTTGCAATGCGGTAAAATCTCATAGGCTACTGTAAATTGACAAATGAAAAATTGGACCTCTCCGCGATGCACCAATATCGCAGAGGTCCACTGGTAAATGAAAATTATGAAATTTTCCATCACCGCGATGCGGTGATTGCCTAGTTTGCACACTGCTTACTAAAAATTCTCTAACTTCTTCACTGAGTGTCGAATTTGGGCAAATTTGGTATCAATGGAAATTTTATTCAATTTCCCACACCATGGACGGTCTAAATTTAATAAATTCCACATGAAATAAAAAGTTATTCATTTTAGAAGCTAATTCTTGACATTTTAGGGATGAAATTAAGCTAGAAAAATTATTGGCTATTACAAAATGTTACCGAAAACACAATCTCCGTGACACAGAGACTAACCTCTGTAACATGGTTTGTATCATTGAGGCTAACCTCCATGACACGTCATATATCCCGGAGGTCCAGCCTCTGTAACATATCTAAATTGCAGGGGTATTCTGCCTCCGTGGTCAAAAACACCCTAAACCCCTTCCAAAAATTTTAAAACTCTTCCAGATGACCCATCTAACATCCCTAAACATAATGTAACTTATAAATCAACATTTTGAACTCAAGAAGGCAAAGTCTTTTGTACTTCGTGTAAAATAATGACTTTGCACCCCTTTAAACATTAGACTAATAGCTGAAACTTGTCTAGGATCGTGCGGAGTATTACAAATTCCCTCATCACCTCTTGCATCAAATTTTTTCAAATTATCTTTTCTATTATTATGAATGAAACATTTTTAACCAAAGGTCCTAATATGAGAAATATTAGGTTTTCTGCCTTTGAGTTTTTCATAGAAGTCTTCTCCAGGATGGGTCTTCCCATAGATCTATTCATAATGCAGCATACAGTACTTATGGCCTCAACACAAAGATTCTTTCCAAGATTCCTACAGGCATTATTGTCCTTGACATATATTTCAAGGTTCTATTTTTCCTTTCCACTACTTCATTTTGTTGTACTTCCTCCTTTTCAAAAAGAATGATCAACTTTCCTTTTTAGTCTGTTTAAAAAAGAATGACCCCTTTCCTTTTTCGGTAATACTTTAATTTCAAATTTTCACATAGCATGTTTAGGACCACAAAATTAAAGGACATTTTGGTACATTTGATAGAACTTTAATTTAAGGTCACAAGATTTAAAAGTCTTCTTTATTTTTTTAAACTTTGTACCAAGTCAAAATAGGTCATTCATTTTTAAACAGAGAGAGTAGTATTCTAGGAGCAGGGAAATTATGATCTATACCCTTTATTGAATAGAATTCTAAGAATTTAACATTTTCAAATTCAATTCCATGGTAAGATCTTATGGAAATTAGTGATGTGCCTAGTTTCTTCTCAATTTTCTTCATAAAGATAGAGAAGACATCAAAGTCATCTTTCTTGAAAGATAGAAACAGTGTCAAGGTGAACCTAGCGTAGTTATGAACAATTACAAAAACATACCTCTTACCTCCTCTTCTTTGTAGTCTCATTGGTCCACAAAGGTCCATATGGACCAGGTCAAGACACCTGGTTGTATTGACATAGTGCTTTGGTTTGAAATATGACCTTACCTGTTTCTCCCTTACAAAAGCACTACAAACCTTTTATTCTTTGAATGTAGTTTTGGGCAAGCCGACCACCATGTTCTTAGAATTTAGATTGTTTAGTTGCTTAATACTTTCATGCCCATGTCTTATATACGAAATAAAGGGATCATTTTCAATAGAACTTAAGCATGTAACTTTTATACTGGGCATTCCCATGATATTAGCTTTGTACATATTTTTGTGTCTTTTAGCAATTAGGACCGTCTTTTTTAGATCCAGATTCTTCATCTTGCATCCTTCATAAGTAAGGATTACCTTATTTTCTTTGTCACATAATTGTGAAATGTTTATCAATTTGTGCTACAATCCTTCCACATGATAGACATTTTTCAATGCTCTTGATTTAGATTTGCCAATCTTCCCAACTCCAGTGATGGTACCCTTTTTACAATCTCCAAATTATGCATTCTCCCTTCAAATGTAGAGAGTGAAAGGAATTTTTATTTATCTCCAGTTATATACCTTGAGCAAGCACTATGTATATACCAATGTTTTTTGCTTCTATTCACTCTTGCCTGTAAAATAGTTTACGGGTTAGTTTTAGGAACTCAGACAAGCTTGGGTCCTTTCTTATGATCAAAAGGATAAATAAGGTTTCTTCTAGTCCATCGAGAAAATAGGTTTGTTAACCTATTTATCTAACCAATCTTGACTCCTTTTTTGTTAGACTAAGATAATTTGGGATTAGTTTCTTTTGCTAGATTTATGCTTCTAGCCCTTCTTTTTACAGAAACTAAAAATTTAATAGTTGGATGTCCAAGATTTCCACATATGTAGCATAGATCTTTTATAGCATTAGAACTTTTGTAAAAACCTAATCTAGCCTTTGCATTGTAAGTTCTTTCACTCTAGTTATGAATAATTCTGGAAGAATTTGTCCATGTGTTTGCTCTCTCAAGATCCATTTTTAGTTTGCATACTTCTTGAATTAATCTCGTCACCTTTTTCTTTTCACATGAATAATCATGTTTATACTTGATTTGTTCTGAATTAATTTTCTCCTGTTCCTCACTCTTAACCTTTTTACCTATTTTAGAAAGAGAGTTTTAACACTTTATATTTAAAGCTCAGACATGATGAATCAAGTTTGATAATTTTTCCTTTAGGGCACAGTTTTCTTTCTCAACAGTGATCTTACAAGCTTTTAGATAATATAATCAAATTTTAAGCTTGCAAGACTGCTAAATATTTCATTCCTATTAGTGGTTAGTTATTGAAAGTCATTAATGAATGCACTCATTAATGAAACAAATTTTCTCTTTAAAAATGTAATTTTTCTTTTAGCTCAAGAATAATTACCTCAAAGGCTGCATATTCTTCTTCCGTGTCAAAGTTACCAATGACCGCGAGAGCAATCTCATCAATATCCTTATCATCTTATTCTTCTGAATTTGACCCCCGAGAAGCTACCATAGCATACTCTTTCTTTTCTTTTTTCATAGATTTTTCCTATCCCTAATTTGGTGATCAATCTTGCCTCATTTGTAGCATCTAGCCTGATTATCATTTGACCATTTCTTGCTTCCTGATCCTTTTATGTCAAAACTCTTTTTCTTAAAGAATTTATTGTCGTTCTTTGTGATGAATGATACATGTTCCTCATCCATTTCAGATTCACCACTATCATATGCCTTCAATATTAGTGACTTTTCACTAGCCACTTCATCCTATTTTACCTCATCCATATTCATTTCACAAGTCTTCAGGTTACCAATTAAAGGATATTCTAGTGAGGTATGTTGCTTCTCTAATTGTTGTGACCTTAAAAACCCATTTGCACCTAGTTAAAACTATTAACATGTTTTCTACTTGTTCCTTGGTAGAAATAACCTTTCCCAAGTATGACAACTCATTGACCAAAAGGTCAATCTAGTTATCATTTCTTGCAGAGACTCATTTTCTTTCATTTTGAAGGCCTCATATTCAGTGAAAAGTAGGGCAATTCTAAAGTTCCTTACTTGAGTAGTACCTTCATGTGCATTTACCCAACATCCCAATTTTGTTTAGCAGTGGTGAAGTTTGACACCCTATTATAGTCATTGGGACTTAGTCCATAAACTAGAATATTTTTGGCTTTTGCATTTTTCATTAAGGCAACCAGATCCTCAAGAGTGAATTCACTTCTGACCTTTTTTAATTGATCTCCATCAACTTTCTTCATAGGAATTGTTGGTCCATTAGTAATCCTATCCCATAATTCATAGTATTCTCCTTGAAGGTACATTTCCATCCTAAACTTCTACTAAATTAAATGAGAACCATAAAATAATGGTGGTCGAGTTGTTGATTATCCTTCAATGTGTCTAATAGCTGGTGTAAAGATCATCATGATGATCTTATCTAAGATGTTAACCCTATTTAAGATAACTTAATTTGATACCGATTGTTGTAGTATGTGACCTACTGATTACTAATATTTCACCTAACAGTAACCTATGAGTGAAACAAGTTGCCTAATATGTTTCAACGATATTGTAAACAGTATAAGTAAATAAGACAGTGATTTTCACATGGAAAACACTCAACTCAAAAAGATGTGAAAAAGCATGACTTGTACCTCTATAGTGCGCGGATTTAGTAGATC
>NC_061117.1:29065689-29072120 GCF_002878395.1 Capsicum annuum | reverse complement strand
CGGTGTCTATCCCATCGAGAATTTTGGGCGATACCGATAAATTACGATGAGTTGCTAAAAAGGGAAGAGTAGGATTTTAGACTTCACCGCGATGTGGTGTAATCGTGGTGCTTCACTGAAAAATGGACAATTGTGAATCTAGCCTCCACCGTAATGTGGTGCTATCGCGTTGTCCTATTATTTCTCACTATAAATTCCATAGCTTCTCAACTGGGTATCGGATTTAGGTGAAATTGGTATCGTTGGAAAGCTAATTCAATAATCTACGATTTGGAGGGTCTATAGATGGAAAATTCTACATGAGTTATACATTATTAAAGTTGACCCTTGACACACTTGCAACTAAATAAGACTAAGAAAAGTATGGGGTATTACAATATCTCCCCCTTGGGACATTCGTCCTCAAATAAGACTAGATAAACTGAGAATACTAAGGAACTGAGGCTATATACGAGCATGCACAACTAAAACCAAGATGCATGACTGAATCTACAACATATAAGTGTCTGAACTAATCTGTAAATGCATGAACTGACATGGAGATAATCACATGGCTGCAACTAAGACTGGAAAAGAGCTGAATTAAGGAAGACTATTACCTTAGGTTGAATCTGAGTTTGTGAAGAAGTGGTGAGGATACTTGGCTTGCATTTCTGCTTTTGCTTTCCAAGTAGCACCCTCAACGGACTAATTTTGCCACAGAACTTTGACCGAGGGGACTTCTTTATTTCTTAGTCTACGGATCTTATGATCAAGAATCTCTACTGGAAGTTCTTCACAAGAAAGGATATTTTGAATATCTGTGCTTTCTAGAGGGACTACAATAGCTAAATCATCCATACATTTCTTCAATATGGATATATATAACACTAGGTAAACTGATGACAAGTCTGCAGGTAGCTTAAACTCATATGCTACCTTCCCCACACGACTCAAAATCCTGTAGGGACCCACATATCGGGGATTAAGCTTCCTTCTTTTGCCGAATCTCTTCACCCCCTTCATGGGTGAAACCTTCAAATACATAAGATCATCTACTTCAAACTCAAGATATCTTATTCTTACATCTGAATAATATTTCTGACGACTCAGAGCTGCTTTCAATCTCTCTAATCAACTGAACTTTCTCCATAGCTTCAAACATCATATCTGGCCCAATCAAAGCGGCCTTACCCACTTCAAACCAATCGATGGGTGATCTACATCTCTACCCATACAGAGCCTCAAACAAAGCCATCTGAATACTATAATGGTAACTATTATTATAGGCAAACTCGATCAACGGCAAATGGTCATCCCAACTTTCCTTGAAGTAAAGAACATATGCCCTCAATACATCCTCTAGGGTCTGACTGGTCCTCTCTGCTTGACCATCTGTATGTGGGTGAAAAGCTGAACTGAGATGAACTTAGGTACCAAGGCCCTTCTGAAAGGGTTTCAAAAACTACGAGGTAAACTGATTGCCCCTATCTGAAATAATGAACAAGGGAACTCCATGGAATCTAACCAACTCTCATATTTACAGCTTAGCATAATCTTCAGTTGTGTAGGACGTATGAACTTGTAAAAAGTGGGATGATTTGGTTAATCTATCTACAATAACCCAAATTGAATCATGTTGTCGACGCGAATAGGGCAATCCTATCAGAAAGTCCATTCACCTATTCCCACTTCCAAATGGAAATACCAAAGTCCTACAATATTCCACTAGGTTTTTGGTTTTCTACCTTAACCTGTTGACAAGTTTCATACTTGGCTACAAATTCTGTAATATCTTTCTTCATTCCACTCCACCAACAAACTTCTCATAAATCGTAGTACATCTTAGTGGCTCCTAGATGAAGGATAATGTGCACCATGCACTTCATCCATAATCCGCTGCCTCAAATTGTCAACACATGGGACACACAATCTACTCTGGTATCTCAACATACCATCTCCGCCTTGTGAGAAAACCTCTACCTTTTGTTCTTTAACTGATCCCTTCAGTTTGACCCAACTAAAATCCTTATCCCGCTTCTCTTTTACTTTAGAAACTAGAGAAGATTCTGAACTACTCTGAATCCAAACATTACCTTCAGTTGAGTCAACCAACCTTACATCCAATCTAGCTAACCGGTGAACTTCTAAAACTAATTCTCTCTTATCATCCTCTACATGAGCAACATTGCCCATAGACAATCTACTAATCGCGTCTGCCACTACATTGGCCTTGCCCGAATAATACAATAAACTCATATCATAATCCATCAACAATTCTAACCACTTTCTCTGACGAAGATTTAACTCTCTCAGAGTAAATACATATTCCAAGCTTTTGTGATCCTTGAATATATCAACATGCACCCCATAAATATAGTGCCTCTAAATTTTCAATGCAGATATAACAGCAGCTAACTCAAGGTCATGGGTAGGGTAGTTTTTTTCATGAGGCTTAAGCTGTCTAGAGGCATAGGCTATAACCTTACCTCTCTACATTAAAACACAACCCAAAATGGTTCTAGAAGAATCACAATAAACAACGAACCCATCTGTACCATTAGGTAGTGCTTAAACTTAGGCTGAATTAAGTCCAGTCTTCAACTCCTAAAATCTCTTCTCACAGAAATCTGACCGCTGAAACTTAACTTTCTTCTAAGTTAATCTAGACATAGGGGATGCAATAGATGAAAAACCCTCAAAAAATGTTTGTAATAGCCAGCTAAACCCAAGAAATTTATGATGTTTGATGGAGAGATAGGTCTAGGCCAGTTTCTTACTGTTTCTATCTTTTGGGGATCAACTCTAATGCCATCACTGGAAATAATAAAACTGAGATAAGCTACTGATCTTATCCAAAATTCACATTTACTAAATTTAGCGAACAACTGGTGGTCTCTAAGAGTTTGCAACTCAATTCTAAGATGGTCTCCATGGTCATCCTCACTACGAGAGTAGACAAAAATATCATCGATAACGACTATGACAAATATGTCTAAATACTATTTGAACACTTGGGTCATCAAATCCATGAAGGTTGCTGGGACATTGGTCAACCCGAAGGACATAACTAGAAACTCGAAATGACCGTAACAAGTTCTGAAAGTTGTCTTTGAAATATCATATTCCCTTACACTAAGCTGATGATAGCCGGATCTACGATTTATCTTTGAGAAAAAACTTGCACCCTGGAGTTGGTTGAATAAGTCATCAATCCTAGGAAGAGGATATTTGTTTTTGACTATGACTTTATTCAGTTGACGATAGTCAATGCACATTCGCAAAGAACCATATTTCTTTCACATGAATAGGATGAGATCACACCATGAAAAGACACTGGCCTTATGAAACCTTTATCTAAGAGGTCTTTAAGTTATTTTTTTAACTCCTTAAGCTCTGCTGGAGCCATACGATATGGAGAAATAGAGATGGGATGAGTATCTAGAATAAGGTCAATATCAAATTCTATCTCCCTATCGGGAGGTACACCTGGCAAATCTTCAGGAAAAACTTCAGGAAACTCATTAACTACACGAACTAACTGAACTGTTGGAGCCTCATACTTAGTGTCTTTGACTAGAACTAGATGATAGATGCACACTTTTGAGATCAACTTTATGGCATTAAGATAGGATAAAAAATGACTCTTGGCAGATATTGAATTACCTTTCCACTCAAAAACTGGCTCATCTGGAAACTGAAACTTTACCACTCGGGTGCGATAGTCTATAGATGCATAATAGGAATAGGGTCAATCAATACCCAAAATAATGTCAAAGTTGACCACATCTAGCTCTATTAAGTCTGCTAATATGATCTTATGAGGGACAATGATAGGACACTTTCTATAGATCTGTTTGGCAACAACTGACTCACCCACTAGGGTAGAAACTAAAAAGGTCTTAGGAAGCTTTTCAAGACCTACTTCAAATTTACTGTAACTAGTGGGGTCACATAAGAGAAATTTGACCCGGGGTCTAACAACACATAAATATCAAGATAAAAGTCACGAAGCATACCAGTAATAACATCTGGTGAACTCTCTCCTACTCCTGATGGGATGGTAAAGCATAAAACTAATTCTAGAACTGACCGCCACCAGTACAAGATAATGCGCCCTAAGGAGGGACTGGGCGACCTAGAGAAGTTGGTGCACTAGTAACCTGAGTCTAGGGACGAACATCCCTATTTTTCTACTTAGCATGAGGACACTCTTTGATTCTATGTCCCAAATCACCACAACCATAACAACCTTTTTGTCCCAACAAACACTCACCAAGATAATTCTTACCACACTTAGCACATGGAGGATAACTGGGTTTTCTACTCATACTATTCTGAGATCTGGACATAGAAATCTTACCCCAGTGCTCCTACCTAGCTTTGGGGGTGAGATCACTGGCTGAAGATGGCACTGGCATAGATGAGTGACTATAAAATTATGAATAATTACCCCCTCTAAACTTTATCTATCCATATTCAAACTGCTCAGTTCTAGCCTTCTTATTCCCTCTGGCTCACCTCTTCAACTTTTTTGCCTTAATCTATTGAGCAAGAATCATCAATCTAGCAAGATCCATACCCCCAATAATCATGGCAGTTCTACACTCTTGACTACCAACAAAATACTCCAGTAACAAACTTACTCATACTCGACCTAGGATCAACTATTGTATTAGGGTATACTTAGACAACTGGTTGAATTTAAGGCAATACTCTTTCACTATCATCAAGCCCTACCTCAGGTTCACAAACTCCTTTACCTTAGCTTTCCTAATTTCACATGGAAAGAACCTATCTTAAAATGCATCCTGAAACACATACTAACTCATTGGAGCTATATTCTCACCTCTACTATTCTTCCACATAACCACCCAATCATACACCATATCTTTCTGCCTATAGGATGCTAACTCTACACTCTCTTTCTCATTAACGTACATAATCTGGGTGATTTTTCTTATCACATCTAAGTAAAGTTGTCGGTCCTCACCTACTTTTGATACAAAGAACTCCAGCAGATTCATTCTTATGAAGTCACAAATTCTGGCTGCTACTAAATCCTTATTCTACTAAAGTGGGACTGCCGCCTGATATTTTCCTTAAAAATTAGCAGTCACAGCTTGGGTTAACGCTTGAAAGGTAGCCTAAAATTCAAAATGGGATACATTCTCATTCACCTGGTCAGTAGCCTGAGGTGGCTGGTTATTATTTCTGCATGCATTAGCTCGGCCAAGAGGTATTTTTAATAACTGTCACGTAAGTGCATGAGTTAAAAGAAGAGAGAGACACTGTAAGCATGATAGATCATTAAAGAAAAGGATGATTTCCTAACACATCTCGTAAATTCTTTCTCATAAATATGGTGCGCTTCACATCCATATTAATATTCTACATAATGTGGCTTGTCTGACTCCCTAGGACTCTTAAAATATTAGGCTCTGATACCAAGCTTCTAACACCTCGAAAATAGGTCCTAAGACATTATACGGTGATCAAGACTATGAGTAGCCTCAAGCTAACCCTGTAAGCCTTCTACTAAATTTGAAACTCAAAATGGAGAAATATAAACATAAAATCAATGTGAAAGTTTGTCTGGTCTAAGCAAAAATTATCTGAACATAATATCTAAAAATATTAGACTCAAAAGACTGAAAAATCAATACTGGAAATCTGAAATATATCTAGTAGTCTGATAAGACTCTACTACTAATAACTAGAGAGCCACTGGGCTAAGCCCCCAGCTGACTTAAACTAACTAAAAATACTGAATCAACTACTATAATAAGCTAGAAAATCTGAATACAGGGTCCCTACACTATGAGCACTCACCAACTATCGGGATGTAGATGAAGATGCTCGAAATCATTCATGCTACTGAAACTGAGCACCTGGACCTACATTATTAAACAATGTAGCACATAGACATATATATGGATCAATACTTCAAGAATATACTGAGCATATGGGGTTGAATACATAAGTAAAATAGTGAGGAACTATATACATTTTTCTCATAAACAATGCATACTAATTAATAATGGCTCACTTAAGCTTGAGTAATTGAAAACTGTAATCATAAATCATTAATGATAAGACATACTATATGAATGTTGTGAGCCACCACACTTAGTTCTAAATCTGAACTTGAAATCTGTTTTTAATCGTACATGCTAAGTGTAAAAGGACTCACCTCTGTATCTTTAAACTGAAAGCTAAAATTTAGTAGCTAATGACTCATATTAAAAAATACCTGAATAAAATCGTGAGCCTTTACACTTAGTTTCTAAAAGCTTTTCTGTTATAATTACTCATTTTTGTAGGGAGGTTTTTCTAATCGACATACACTATGTGAGGTATCATAGCGTCCAACGTCTAATTCTCTTATGGGAAAACCTCACATTAGGGAGAAGGGTCATACTCTTGCCAAGGAGTATAACCTAAGCTAAGTG
>NC_061117.1:29008800-29062689 GCF_002878395.1 Capsicum annuum | reverse complement strand
TATCTAAGCTGAGATCAAAAGATCAAATCTTGATCAAAATCTGAAAAAAACTAATCATAGGGTGCTTAAAGCATTGTCATTCTTACAATATCAATATTCAACTAAGAATTAATAACATATGCATCAAATTCATGTCAAATCATCATAAGTTCTTGATAAATAATGAAAATATTAATTATTCAATTCTAAATCTGGAAATTAATGTCATACCCATAAAAATACAAAAGTAGACATGCAATTCAACATCCAAATCACTTGTAATCTCATAATCTTCAAATAGCAATATTTGAGTATGAACCCTAATTTGAAACTCATGTAAATTCATGTGAAATTAACTTCAAAAACTAATTTTGGACATAAGGATAAAAGAATTATCCTTCTTGAAAACCCCACATATTTTAGTTAATGAATGGATGAAGAAGCTTGGACTTTGAGTTCCTATTTGTGCTCTTAAAAATTTTTTCTTGAAGATCTTGAATTTTGGATTATCTTGAAAAAAGAATAGCGGAATTTAGATTTCTTGAGATTTGAAATTTGAGGTTCTAGGGTTTCTTGGAGAGGAATTTGATGAATCATGAGTGTATTAGCTTAGAATTGGTTTAATCTTGTGTTTTTCATGATTTGGGGGCTTTGGAAATAACTAGATTGCCCTTTGGAAAATTTAATTTGGAACTAAAAATCCTTATTTTGCACTTCACTGCAACATGGCACCATCACGGTGGCTTACTGGAAAAAGGACGAGTGCTATTTTGGGCTCTGGCGCAATGCGGTGTCTATCCCATTGAGAATTTTTCTACGATACCAGCTAATTGCGGTGAGCTACTGTAAAGGGACGAGTGGGATTTTGGACTTCACCGTGATAGAGAGTTATCACAGTTCTTTACTAGAAAATGGACAATTACGAATCTATTGCCAAATGAGCTTACTTGAGGTTAGAGTCCATTATCTTATACGGCTTGAGGTTAGAGTCCCTTGCCTAATGAAAATATAAGAGTTTATAGTCCCATGCCTAACGAAAGGGCATAAGGTTAGAGCCCCCCCAACGAAGGTGTGTAGTTGAAGTCCCTTGTCTAATGAGAATGCATGTGTGCTTAAAGTCCCTTGTATAATGGGAATATATGAGGTTAAATTCCTTTGCCAAATAAGAAATATTTGAATCTATAATTATGGAAGGTCGGAGTCCTCCACCATATGACATGTGAATGAGTACATTGAGAGTATTGCTAAGTCTTTTTTCTTTGTAACACATTATGAACATGTTATATATATCTACATGTATGATTATGTATATAAATGTGGTTGAATATGATGTCTTGACTTTGCCTTAAATGATAATTCTATTTTATCCTGATTCTTGAGTTACATATTAGCGCTCCAACCGCTAACCATCTCCGAACGCTATGTCCCCACGTGACATAGGGGCCAAAGCTTCTTCTTTTCTTCCTTTGCAGTGACAGGTGTTCAATCGGATTGTGTGGTTGACATTGAAGTGGTGAGCTTCCATACCTTGGGAGTCATACATTTCATAGTCTTTAGCTTATAACATAGACTTGTCTTGGATTTGGTTTTGGCTATTATAGGGGGCATGTCCTGACATATACTTATATAGACTTTAAATGTGTGTTGATGCATTGTGGATGACTGTGAACTTGGGAATGTTGGTAAAAAAATATTGGCATTAATGGAATGTTTAGATATTGCTTAATTTATGACTATTAATTTTATTTTTTTGTTACTTTCATATATGGTCGGAGCTCATCTAACCATTATGATTTGATAAGATGTCTAGGTTAGGTTAATGGGGCGATCTCTAATCCAAGTTGGGCTTGAGATGCCCACATGACATGGCCTAGTTTTGGGTTGTGTTAAGTTGTTCTTAGAGCCTAGGGTCATGGTCAGATGGGTGTCCATAATGCCGTGTGAAGTAGTCTCTTTTATGGGTGTAAAGCTCACCACAATTATAAGAGAGGGGCTATGAAACATTTAGGAATGGTTTCCTTTCTTGTTTTTCAATCTTAAGCTATAAAGTCTAAGGTCTTGGATTTCTCTAAATTCTATTTTCTTATATTTTTTATCATGCCTCCAAGGGGATTTGATATGCAGGTAAACACGTCGGCCCCGACTGAGGGACCTATGGATAAAGCTCATCTAACTGTTGAGGTCTAGACCCGAGCTAGGGCTGGGTTATCTGACCATTCTCATAGGGTTTTACCTGTCCCCACCAACCTCGACTATGAGACTGACCCTCCTATTTTGTCACCTCAAGGGGATGCTACTAATATTGAGTTTCGTCGCTCCATCAACCTCTTAACGCAATTGATAGCCTCTTAATCAGAGTGTGGTACTCTGACTAACATTTATTCTAAGGCCAAAAGGGTTGGCCAATTTATGAGGTTTAACCCTCCTATGTTCACAGGTACGGAGTTTGAGAAGGATCCTCAAGACTTTGTTAATGAAATAGAGAAGATTTTCCAAATCATGAATGCTTTAGAGTTTGAGGTCATTGATTTTTCCTCCTACCAATTGAAGGATGTTGTGTACCAATGGTACAAAGGGTGGGAGTTGTCTAAAGGTGTGGATGCTAGTTCTGTCATATGGGAGGATTTCTCTAATAATTTCTTGGACCTCTTCTTTCCTTAAAAGTTGAGAAAAATGAAAGTAGAGAAGTTCGTGACCTTGAAGCAAAGGAATATATTTGTTCAGGAGTATGCCTTAAGATTCCATAAGTTGTCTAGGTATGCCTCTGAGATGGTTTCTAACATGAGGGCTAGAATGCAAAATTTATGTCAAGATTATCCGGTGAGTTGGTGCTTGAGAGTAAAACGGCTTTGTTGATCGAAAAGATGAACATATCTAGGTTAATTGTGTATATGCAACAAGTGGAGAAAGACAAAAAGAAATAGGTTGAGTTTAGTGATAGGAAAGGGAAAAAATCTGAGCCCTTCAAACAAAGTGGTAGAGGCGATGGCAAATGGCAAAGAAAGAAGTAGGGGAGTTTGAGTTCTTTCTCCTCGGCTTGTGCTCCTTGCCCAAAGTCATTGGGTGATCGTCAGTCTTAATTTAATGATGGATCCCGGTCATTGGGTGTCCAATCTCTGATTGGTGAGGCTCATTCGGCTCTATCCTACCCAACTTGTAGATTCTATGGTCAGCCTCATCGTGATCAGTGTGAGAAGGGGCAAAACGGATATTTTAGATGTGGCCAAATTGGGCACTTGTATTGAGAGTACCCTTCTTTATTGGCTTCCTGGTCCAATAGGGCCCTTATTGCTACTTCACCTACTCCTGCATCGAAGGGTGCTTTTCTGCTTTAACTTCTATTTCTGGCACCGGCGCTGGCCGAAATCACTTGTATGCACTTGATACTTGCCAGGATTCTGAGCTATCTCTTGATCTTGTCATGGGTGTTGAAAATTTTCTCCCGTGATGTGTATTGTCTGCTTGATCCAGGATCTACCTTATCTTATGAGACTTCATTTGTGGTTGTGCATCTAGGCTTTGGTCATGAGATTCAGTCAGTTTCTTTTTCTATTTATACCCCGATAGGAGACGCAGTAGTTGTTAAAAGGGTCTATAGAGGGGTGTGATTTTTGTTAGTGGTAGAGAAACTCTTATGGACTTAATAGAGTTGGACATAATTGATTCTGACGTTATTTTAGGGATGGAATGGTTTTATTTGTGTTATGCTTCCTTAGATTTTTCGTACCCATAGGGTTATATTTAAATTCTCTAATGAGCCAGTTACTCTATAGGAAGGGGGTACTTTAGTGCCTGAAAGGAAGTTCATTTCGTATCTTAAGGCCCAAAAGTTGATCATAAAGGGGTGTTTGTATTATTTGGTCCGAGTTATTGATTCTAACTTGGAAGGTTCTTCTCTAGAATCCAATCATGTGGTTGATGAGTTTCCTGAGGTTTTCCCCGATGATCTTCCTAGTAGTCTTCTCGATAGGGAAATTGATTTTGGGATTGATCTTATTTAAGACACTCGTTCAACTTTTATCCCTCCTTATAGAATGGCTTTGGAAGAGCTCAAATAGCTTAAGGAGCAATTGAAAGACTTTTTACATAAAGGTTTTCTCCATTCTAGTGTGTCTCCTTGGGGTGCTCCTATTTTGTTTGTGCATAAGAAGGATGGTTCCCTTCGTCTGTGCATTGATTATCGTTAGTTGAACAAAGTGACCATAAGGAATAAATGTCCTCTTTCTAGGATCGATGATTTGTTTGATCAACTTCAAGGTGCAAAGTATTTCTCTAAGATAGATCTTAGGTTGGGTTATCATCAACTTAAGATTAGGGAAGTAGATATCCCTAAGACCGTTTTTAGAACCCGGTATGGTCACCATGAGTTTTTAGTCATGTCATTTGGGATGACCAATGCCCCGGCGACATTCATGGATTTAATAAATAGTGTCTTTCATCTGTTCTTAGACATGTTTGTCATTGTCTTCATCGATGATATCTCGGTCTATTCTAAGAGTGAGACGGGTTATGTCGGTCACCTCTATGTCGTATTATAAACTTTGAATGATCATTGTTTGTATGCCAAGTTCTCTAAGTGTGACTTTCTAGTTGAAAGTCGTGACCTTTCTTGGTCATGTTATATCTACTGAAGTAATTATTGTAGATCTTCAAAAAGTTGTTATGGTTAAGAAGTGGCCTAGACCTGTGACTCCAATCCATAGTAGAAGCTTTTTGGGTCTAGCAGGTTACTATAGAAAATTTATGGAGAGTTTTTTTACTATAGCTTCCCCATTGATAAAGTTGACCGTGAAAAAGGACAAGTTCTTATGGTTGGATCCGTGTGAGAGTAGTTTTGAGAAGTTGAAAGATAAATTGACTTTGGCTCCGACTTTGACCGTGCCCGAGGGTAATGATGCTTTCATAGTGTATTCTAATGATTTTGGTATTGGGCTTGGTTGTCTGTTGATGCAACATGGTACGGTGGTGGCCTATGCTTCTAGGCAATTAAAAGTTCATGAAAAGAACTACCCTACTCATGATTTGGAATTGTTAGCCATGGTTTTTGCCTTGAAGATTTGGCAACATTATCTCTATGGAGTTCATGTCGACATCTTTCTGATCATAAGAGTCTTTAATATGTGTTTACTCAAAAAGAGTTAAATGTCCAACAAATGAGGTATCTTGAGCTGTTAAAAGACTATAATATGAGTCTTCATTACCATTTGGGTAAAGCTAATATAGTCATCAATTCTCTTAGCCGATTGTCCATGGAGAGTTTAGCCTGTGTGGATGAGGATAAGCAGGAACTGGTGAAGTACATTCACCGTTTGGCTAGTCTTAGAGTTCATCTTGCGGACTCCGAGGATGGCGGTGTGTTTGTGCATCCGGTATCTCAATCTTCTCTTATTGTTGTGATAAATAAAATGCAAGTATTGGATCCCAATTTCATGAAGATCAAGGGCAGTGTGGGTCAACAAAAGGTAGTTGACTTTGTGATTGGTGGTGATGGTATCTTGAGGTACCAAGGTAGACTATATGTTCCCGATATCAATTGATTGAGGGAAAGAATTATGGTCGAGGCTCATAAATATCGATATTCTATACATCACAATTCTACAAAGATGTATCATGATCTTAGAGAGTTCTGTTAGTGGGGTAATATAAAGCAAAATATCGCTAGTTATGTGGCTAAGTGTATGGTGTGTCAAAAAGTGAAAGTTGAACACATGAGGCCCGGAGGCTTGTACCAAGAGATTGACTTGCCCGCATAGAAGTTGGAGAAAATTAATATCGATTTCATTATTGATCTTCCCAGATCTCAGGACCAATGTGATTCTATTTGGGTCATTGTGGATAGGATAACCAAGTCCGCATACTTCTTGCCCATAAAGACTAATTATTCGGTGGAGGGCTATGCTAAGTTGTATCTCGTGGAGATTGTAAAATTACATGGTGCTTCAGTTTCTATTATCTCGGATCATGGTACTCCATTTTTATCTCACTTTTGGAAGTTGTTCCAAAAAGGTTTGGGGACTAAGGTGTGCCTTAGTATCACTTTCCACCCGCAGATAGATGGACAAGCGGAGAGGACCACCCAAACATTGGAGGTTATGTTGTGTGCTTGTGTGCTTGATTATGGCGGTAATTGGTATGACCATTTGCCTTTGATTGAATTTGCCTATAACAATAGTTACCACTTTAGCGTTAGTATGGCTCTTTTTGACACATTTTATGGTCAGAGATGTCATTCTTCTATTGGGTGGTACAAATTTGGTAAGGGTAAGCTACTTGGCCCCAATTTAGTTCACCAAGCCTTAGAAAAGGTGAAGGTGATTTGTGAGAGGTTGAAAACCACTCAAAGTCGCCAAAAGTCCTATATGGATGTGAGGCGTAGGGATTTAGAGCTTAATGTTAGTGAATGGATATTCTTGAAGGTGTATCCCATGAAAAAGGTGATGTGATTCGATAAGAAGGGGAAACTTAGTCCCCGGTATGTTAGTCCCTACTTGATTTTGAAAAGGGTGTGCAATGTTGCCTATAAGTTGGAGTTACCTTATAGTTTGACCTCCATTCACCCGGTGTTCCATGTCTCTATGTTGTAAAAATGTGTGGGTGATCCTTTATTGGTTGTTCCATTAGAGAATATTGGTATTTCAGACTTTTTTCCCTATGAGGAGGTCCCGGTGAGGATCTTAGATCATTAAGTTTGTCGGTTGTGAATGAAAGAAGTGGCTTCGGTGAAAGTTCTATGGAGGAACTAAAAGTCCGAGGAAGCTACTTGGGAGGCGAAAGAGGACATGAAATCTAATCATCCACATTTGTTTTCTATTCTGGAAACTTGTGATTGTGGTATGTGTTAATCATTATGCCTTGATTAAAGTCTTTGTTAGACAATGGGTTCAAGTCCCAACACTTTCCATTAAGCAAGTCTGATGATAGACGATGGCTTAAAGTTCCTAAGCTTTGAATTACATAAGTTCCTTTGATAAATAGTGGGTTTGAGTCCCACAGTAAATGAGATGAACGGTTGATTGATAATGATTGTGATATGTGTTATATCCTTGTTATGTGCCTTGTTTTCTAAATGTTAAAAGGTTGGTTGGAGTGTATTAACTTGTTTTATGCTGCTCTTACATGTCATTCAAGGACGAATGATCTAAGTGGGGGAGAATTGAAACACCTAGGCTTTGGACCCTTAGGAAATTCCTTGATTGAGGATTCCAGACTAGGTATGACTAAGGGTACTAGTCGTACCCTTGTATACGACTTTAGTGACCTCTCTTGTACCCTAGGCAGTTAGAGGGAGTTACTCATTGTCCTAGATACGACTTAGCCTCTCCATGGTCGTACATTAGCGTATGAGTTATATCCTACCTAGTCGTGTAGAGTATGGAACTTGATATAGAGTGGACTATTTTTGTAAGAGTTAGGGTACCACTCGTACCCTAGGGTATGATTAACTTGGGAGAGTCATACCCTACTGCAGGTTTATTTTCCAGCTTTTAGCTAATGGCTCTATGGTCATTTCCCATCCCAAAACCTTTAAGTCCCCTTACTGTATAATATGTTGTGGACTTCTAATCCCTTATTTTGCAAGACAAAAACATTCCAAATCCTCTCTACACTTCCCAAAGCCAGATTGGAGGCTAGGGTTTCAAGGGTGTTCATCTAGAGGCAAATATGATTCAAGTTTCTTGGTGGATCATCTTGTTTAAGGCATGTAACTCTTTCCCTTGTTAATTAACTCAAAAACCATGTATCTTACACATGGATTAACAACTGAAAATGGTTATTTTGAAATCAAATGATAAGGTTTTTGTTTCCTAATGATGAATAAAGTTTGTTCTTGCTTAAACTTGTGTTTATACATGTTATTGAGGATGATTTGAATATGTGGGTGCTTGTTGTTTGTGGTTTAACAAATGGGTCTTGAGTAACCCTAATATTTATGAATTCTACTATGAATTTGACCTTGATAAAGGTATGCACCCAAGGTGTTTGTGAAAATATCTAAGTGAAAAAACTAGTCGTATGAAATAGGGCAATGGCCCAATAAGTATGAATGGTTGATAAATGGTATGGTAAATATATTGTTAGCCATGTAATGGATTAAGTTATGAACTTATTATTTTGATGGCAAAAAAGGGGGTTAAAGTCCCTAAACACGAAATTGGATTGTGCTTGAAATAAAATATGGTATGAGAGTGCTATAAGGAATAAATGGCTTGTAAGGGTATTGATGACTATAAATTAAATTGAATAATGAATCAAATTAAGGCATTGACGTATTGAATTATTTAAATGACAAATGTTTCTACGAAGACCTTGTGGTCATGTATGGTATGGAATTGGTTAAAAGGGTCAAAGTCCATAAGAGTTGAATTGGTTAATTGGGTTAGAGTTTCGATGAGTGGTGATTTTACCACTCATTTGCACTCATCATTCGTGTACATTAGTTGTTTTGAGTGAATAAATGAGATATAATTATGATTAAATGCACTATTATCCACACTTTGGAGGCATAGAGTTCATTGGATAGAAAGACGTGGATTGGAGCTTAAAAATGATCAAAAGGAAGCAAGAAGTTCAACTGAAGACCTGGAGTAGAATGGCCTCAGTTACCGCGATCGCAGCAGTCAAGCATAGTCAATCAACTGCGCTTACGGCCAAGCAAGTGCAATCGCATCTTAGCGGAAGATTGCAGCCCAAGAGAAAAACTAGAAATTCACTTGGTTGATCCTAATTTTTGACAAAAGAGGACTAAAACCCTAGGCAAGTCATTCATCATATTCTATCTTCCTCAATAGTTAGGTTTTGTTAGTCAGTTCATAGCCTCTATACTTGGAGGAGAAAATATTGTATAAATTTTGGGTGAAGAATACATTAGAGTAGCCTCTAAGTGGAGGAATAGCTCATTTTCATTAGAGATTTGTGGGGAGTCTAAAGTTTAAAGTAATATTCACTTAGTCTTCAATAAATCAATTCAATAGAGATTATGGGTATATCTTTGCTTATTTATCTTATGTGTGGCTAGATCTCCCTCTTGGGGTTATGTATGAATAGGGATTAAAGTGTATGTGGTTTATTGCTGTTATCTTCTACTTGGTAGTTCATATTGATGGGTTTTATCATTGCTTGACCAATTTAATTGGGATTTATGGGTGAAATCCCCAAATACCCATATGGTTTTGATGGGTGAAAGCTTCAAACTCTAGAAAGCTCAAGGCTATCTTCGAAAGAAGGGTTTTAGGTGAACTTTAGGAATCCATGTCATCCTTGAAAGAGGGATATGGAGACCAAAGCAATGGTAATTATGTGTGTAGTTTGTCAATCTATAACTATCTTAGACATAAGGGTGATTTGTGAAGTTGACTATACCATGGGTATTATTCTAAAAATACGGATGCCTAAATTAAGGTTTGGTTACCAATTGTTGAAAACGCCCATTAGGTATTCGAAAGAATCAATTGGTGAAAGTTTGGTGTTTTGATGAAAGACTAGCATCAAAACCTATAACCAAACCTACCCTCACTTAATCTACTAAAATGACTTTGACTAGTAGCATTCATATGTCAGTCCCCTTAGTAATATAGAATCCCAAGATTCGTGCCTAATTGATAAAACTCTAATTATTCATAGCCCTGAATTTATACTAGAAAAAAACTAAAAAGAAACATTAGTATAGATACCTATCTCCCTCATTTTTATCTTCTTGTACTATTGGTTTGAATTTAACTAGTATCCATTATTTCGAATTAACTTAATTGCCACTCACATTGTTCCTCGTAGATTCGACCCCGACTCAAAAGTTGGGCAAATATATTGACGATGAGCGCCCTGCATTTAAATTGACGTGTAAGTTGAGCGTTATCAAAAATGGTGTCGTAGCTAAGAAACAATTTGACGTATTAAGTTTGTTTGGAATTTTAGCTTACTTGCTTGAATTCAAGCTTCTAAATATTTGTTTGTGATTTTCTTTTTTTTCTTGTGTTAGGTAGATTTTTTTATTTTCTTTTACTTGTATCCATGGCATTTTCCTACAAATATGATTTTGGTAGTTGGAAGTCTTATCTTGACGATCCATGCCCATATTGTGATGGACCCCACTTTGGAAGATATTGCACATATGCTCCCCGAAGAGAGATAAAAACACTGTCTCGCTCCTATTGGGAGTATACTTGTTTTTTGTGTGGTGGTCGAGATAGACATTGGAGTGATTGCCCAAATACCCCCTCCCCTTATTATGCTCACCGAGTTGCTAGTTCTTTTTATAAGTTTGATAGGTCATATAATGAGGAGAAGGAAGAGCAACATACTGGGTCCACTAGTCTTGAAGTAATGCTTCAAACTATTTTGGATCGGGTAACTACAATAGGGGAAAATATGCAAGACATGCATCAATTCTATGAGGCATTTAGAAGAGAAATTGTCGAGATAGAGGAAATGGGCAAGTAAACAAACCTTGCAAATATCACTACCATGCCCATTTCCTAAGAGGGGGTTGATCAAGAGGAGAAACCAAGCTATGAGGATGAGCTTGGTAGCGAAGATTCCTCGATGATTTCCCAATCAACCGAGTTAAATAGGGAAGAAGATGCCGAAATAAATGAAATGGTACTAGAGTCAAAAGAAAAATCAAGGTAAATCACTTATGACAACTCTAGTTCATTTCGGGGTGAAGATGCTTTAGAGGAGGAAATTTCAGAATTAGGGGTTGGGCCTCATTCAGCCTACTTTTCAAAATTATTCCTAGAGGATGTGATGAGAATCCATCCATCTAGAAAAATGATATACTGTGGGGGAACAGAGTATAATTCCTATATTTTGGAATTTGATATTCCAAAGGAGCATATGGAACCCCGTCCATCAATGGCCAAGGAACTCAACACCTGATGTGCAACTAGTGTCCTATTGATGTGCTCACATTTACCTAAGGAGCCAAACCAAAAATTTGATGTAAAGTTGGGTAAAATATTCAATTCTTCAAAATGGCGAGATCGAAGCTTGCTTGCCATTCCCTCACATCTTCCAAGTTTCAACTTGGAAAATTTGAATCTTCTGTCCCTCTACCGCTCATAAAAGATTGAACGAAAGTTGGAATGAAGATTCAAATCATCTAAGTGGAAGCTCAAAGAAAAGTGGTGGAAGCATCATGCCAGGATGTTAAACTAAGCGCTCGATGGCAGGTAACCTATCACGCCACAAAAAGTGGCACATAAACTTTTTATTTATGCATAATAGAGTAGATTTTATTTTTGTTTTTGTGCATGGATAATCCATGTAAAGGTAGCACTAAGAGAAGTGTTAATTGAACTTGAAAAGAGAAATGTGGAAATTGGAAAGTTTGGACTGAACAAGAAGTGTAGAAGACCTAATTTTTTAGTCTTAGTTACCACGACCATGGTCTGAGCTACCACAATCACGCAAGCTACGTGACCGTGATTGCATAACTAGGAACGCGATCGCGGTCAAATCAGTTTAAATGACCATCAGAATGTCACTTTCCCATATGCCTCCTTTTCTAAATTCTTTCAAATTTTGGCATTGTGTAAAGTATCCAAGTTTGCATTTCAAGTCTTTTACACCATTTACCTGGTATGCAGTCTCAAACTCCTTTACTTTCATTGTTATTGTAGGCTTAGAACTTTTAGTTTAGCAATAGGCTCGAAATAGTGTTATAATACCAAAATTGTGCTTGTTTGTGATGATTGTTGTGGTTAGCTATTGTAGAAAGTGTACACGTCATTTGGGGAAGTCTTGAGTACACATATTTTAGCCTAAAACTGTTGAAATTGATGTGTATACCATGGGTTTAATTCAATGCCCCAAATGAGTTCAATGTGAATTCCTTCGAGTTTGGAGCTATAATCACGCAATCTAGGCTTAAGTTCTCTCATCAGATTTTTGTATGCCTAGTTGGAACACAAAGTTTGGTTAAAATTATATATTTTTCCTATTGTGCAGAACTATCGACTATGATCTCAGGTACCGCGATTGCGGTCTCGATGATTGTAATTGCAGCACCACGAGTGTGGTCGCTGCCCCACGATCGCCATACCTGAGGATGATTGTCTGTGGAATTCAAAATATTTGCACATCCATGTCTCACCCCAAAACCTTCTATAACACTACCACATAAGCTTGATTGGTTAATTTAACATATTTTTGGTATGATAATGCTAATGATGATCTGAATTGCATTACTTACAAGTACTAACCCATAAAAATAGGAGACTTTGGCGATATCAGATTCATGGCTCCAGAATGCCACAGCCTATATTACAATGATCTCAACAGGTTAAAGCTTCTCCTAGAGAGGGGTCTCTCTATGGACAAGGTACTAGAAAATTTCCCAGAATTCTTTAACAGGCTTGCTACTACAGGATGGATATGTTTTATCCTAGACCCCTGCCTTAACAATGAGCAATGGGTGAGAAAGTTCTATAAGAATCTTAGCACAGTCTCCCTCTCAAACCCAGTGATGAAAATTCAGGGAAAAGATGTACATTTTGGAATAGAGCGGGTGAATAAAGTGTATATGCTCCCAGATTTAGATAAGGCTAACTTTCAGGCAAAGGGCTGTGAGCCAAGGACCTGGATGGATTGCATTCTATATCCTGGCAAAGAGGTCTCCCAGGCTGCCACCAAAAGAGGGATCTCCATGTACGACTTCACAATAGAGGCCAGAAACTGGTTGAACATCATATGCAGCAGAGTGTCGCCTTGTACTCATATGACTTCAGTCACTAATTTGTAAGCTCACATGGTGGCCAGCCTTACATCTGACATTATTCTGAACATGGGCCAAATTGTTCTTGAAGAATAAAGGCATTTTAAGATTCAGGGCGGTACACTTCTTCCCTTACTTTCTTTTATTACTGAGCTGTGCAAAAGAGCAGGGGTAGAAGAGTATCCCAGGGATACCTGGGTAAAACCAAGCCCACACATCACTCTACTCAAAATCAGGGGTAAAGGTGCACCCAGTCAGAGCAAGAAGAGAAAAGTTGACTTTAGTAAGCCAACAGATAAAGAGCCTGATTCTTGTAGACCATCCACTACCGGGCCTCTGGAAGACATTGGTATTGATATCAGGGCCACCAGAGAGCTTGTTTTAGGGATACCTCAAGGTACGAGAGAGTCCTCCACTACTCGCCACTCATATGTATCTCAATCAGATTATGAAATATACCAGGAGGAACAGAAGAAGCAAGGAGCCACGGTTACTAGATTGGATAGACCCTATTCATCTTTGGCATCATTACACAGGGACCTAAAAGACTCACATAAAAAGATGGTAAAAATAGAAAAAAAAAAGATGAAATTTTTCACCGAGATATAGAAAGGGGTGAAGAGCATCTTCAAGGTGCTCAAACCCAAGGAGCGACTACCTTTACCGAGGGTTGAGAGTGATGCTGAGGCCCCTACTGAGTGGTTCGATATTGATGATGGTGGAGATGATGCAGGGTCTGTTAAAGAGAGCAGCTCTCGAGGCTGATTCAGGAAGCACCCTTTTCTCTTATCTTATTGATTAGATAGTGGGGACACTGCCAGATTTTAAGTTGGGGGTGTGTCTGTCCCTATATCTGTATTGTTTGTATGTTCTTGGTATTATTTTGATGGCATTCTGGATGATGTCTTTCATTTTGTTTTTGGGATGATACATTTAGGTACCCTAATGGTGCCCAGATTTTCATGGATTATCAGGTGGTTTTAGTTTTGGTTCTTCTTTTTACTTTAGTTTTATTTTGATTATGATGATACATGATGATCTTTGCCCTATAATAGATTAAGTGACAATATTCTTAAGGGTAAAACGTCGTGTTTAGGTCTTGAACTATAGATGCAGGGGAATTTTGAGTACCCGTGGCATCAAGAACAATGCAAGGGAAGTTTGAGTACCTGTGGCATTGATGATTTGGGATTGCATTCATACCTATTAGCGAAATTTGAGTAGCCATATGGTTGGTTTGCCCGTTTTGAGCCAAAATGTGAGACTAAAGTTTCAGTTGGTTCCATGTGTGGCAAATTGTGTGGTGCTAATGCAAAACAAACAACCCCCTCTGCCCAAAATTTTTCAAATATCAAGGGCATAGACGTGAGTAATTTTGCAATAAAATTTTTTCTCATTTTGTGGCTTCGTAAATTTTTGGACTTGAAGATAAAATAGATACTCCAAATTTTGTCTCTAGCGGGAGGGACATTTAAGTTCCCTTGGTGAATTTCGCATGCCATGTGTGGTGAGTTATTTGCATTCATCTCTTGTACACTTGTGTTATCTAGAACTTACCTTGTTAGTCTCTCAAGGCTAGTTTTTATTGTGTATGGTTGGAGAAATGATCTTAGGCCACCCTTGTGATTTTGGAAGCCACTTTATCCTAAAAAGCCTACCCAAGCATAATTATAATCTCTAGTTACCCACTTTGAGCCTTTGGACTTTTCTTTGGCAAACACACTACAAGTCGTGAACCATTTTTTTTATTCATCTTTTGAACCATACCCTCCTTGAACTTAAAAATGCAACTTGAGACTAAAAGCCTAAGTTGGGGGTAATGAAGATTAATGGAAGAGAGTTTGGGGCCACAAATTTGTTAGTGAAATGCCTTACATGCCTAAGATTTGAAAACAAATAAATAGAAAAAGAAAGAGTTCAACAAAGGAAAGAAGTGCATGAGAGTTGCAAGAAAAAAGAATGAAAGAGAAGTGGAGAACAAAGAAATCAAAAAATAGGCATATGAAAAGAGAGAAAACAAATAGGAGTGGCCCATAGTCAAAAATAAGGATTAAATAGGGTGATGTAGATTTTCAAGGAAGGGTGTAGCGATGTTAGATCCAAGTGATATCCTACCCTAACCTAAACCTACGTTACAAGCTTAAAATGTCCTTCGCAATTTCGACTAAGAACTTTCTTTGTAGTATAGATTGAAAATAGGGTCAAGCCCATGGTATAACACTTGTTGTATAGAGATTTCTTTTGTGGAGGAGAGAGTTTTTGCACTTAAAATTCCTTGTTGCATACTTGGTAGCTTGGTATATGGAATTATCTTTCTTGTGAGGTTGGCATGTGAACAAGTTGAGGTGGGTGATTTTGTCACCTCCCGTTCAATGAGTCAAATGGAGTATAGCTTAGTCAAGTTCAAAAGGGAGTCACTTCTAGAGTATTAGTTTTTGTTGCCTGGTTGGCCTTCGAAGTCTTGTGCATCTTTAGATATGGCATTCTATGATGAGGGGTAAAGTAAAAACGGCATAAACCGTGTGCAATGAGCTACTTGTGGTAGTGACTAAGCTTGAACTCATTGTAATCTTTGATGCATAAATTTGGTCATAGATAATTGTTGTCTCGCGATATGATGTAGTGTTACTTGAGGACAAGCAAGAGTTTTAAGTTAGGGGTGTTGATGAGTAGTGACTTTACCACTCATTCGTGCACATTACCTTGTTCTGAGTGAATAAATGAGACATAATTGTGATTAAATACACTAATACCCATACTTTGCATGCATAGAGTTGATTGGATAGAAAGATGTGGATTGGAGTTTAAAAATAATCAAAAGGAAGCAAGAAGTGAAGCTGAAGACCAGGAGCAAAATGGATTCAGTTACTGCGGTCGCGGTCTGATGGTCGTGATTGCGGCAGGCAAGCATGGTCAATCAACCGCGATCACGGTAGTTGCAGTCGCGGCCAAGCTGGTGTGATCGCGTCTTAGCGGGAGATTGCAGCCCAAGGGTAAAATTAGAAATTCACGTGGCTGATCCCAATTTTTTTACAAACAAGGAGTAAAACCCTAGGCAATTTATTCATCATATTCCATCTTCCGCAATAGTTAGGTTTTGTTTTTGAGTTCATAGCCTCCTTACTTGGAGAAGAAAATATTGTATAAATTTTAGGTGAAGAATACATTGGAGTAGCCTCTAAGTGGAGGAATAGCTCATTTCCATTGGAGATTGGTGGGGAGTCTAAAGTTTAAAGTAACATCCACTTAGTCTTCAATAAATCATTTCAATGGAGATTATGGGTATATCCTTGCTTATTTATCTTATGTGTAGCTAGATCTCCCTCTTGGGGTTATTATGAATAGGGATTAAAGTGTGTGTGGTTTGTTGTTGTTAGCTTCTACTTAGTAGTTCATGTTGATGGGTTTTATCATTTCTTGACCAATTTGATTAGGATTTATGGGTGAAATCCCTAAATACCCATATGGGTTTGATGGGTGAAAGCTCCAAACTCTAGAAGCTCAAGGCTATTTTCGAAAGAAGGGTTTTAGGTGAACTTTAGGAATCCATTCCATCCTTGAAAGAGGGATGTGGAGACTGAAGCAATGATAGATAATTATGTGTATAGTTTGTCAATCTATCACTGTCTTAGACATAATGGTGATTTGTGAAGCTGGCTATACCATGGATATTATTCTAGAAATAAGGATTCCTAAATTGAGGTTTGGTTACCATTTATTGAACACACCCATTAGGTATTCGAAAGAATCAATGGGTAAAAGTTTGGTGTTTTGATGAAAGACTAGCATCAAAACCTATAACAAAACCTACCCTCACTTGATCTACTAAAATGGCGTTGACTATTAGCATCTGCATGTTACTCCCCTTAGTAATACATAATCCCAAGATCTGTGCCTAATTAATAAAACTCTAATTATTCGTAGCCCCGAATTTATATTAGAAAAACCCAAAAATAAAAATTAGTGTAGATACCTATCTCCCCCATTTTTATCTTCTTATACTATTGGTTTGAATTTAAATAATATCTATTATTTCAAATTAACTTAATTTCCACTCACATTATTTCTCATAGATTCGACTCCGACTCCAAAGTTGGGTAAATATATTGACGACGACCTCCTTGCACTTAAATTGACATGTAAATTGAGCCTGATCAAGTCCCTAAGTGTTGAAGTGAATGAATGTTAATGTATGGACAAAGGGTTAGAGTCCCAATGTCGAATGATGATAGTCATGATGGCTTATGGTTACCTTTCCTACTAAAGTGGCTTGTGGTTAGATACCCTTGCCTAATAAAAATGCTTGAGGTTAAAGTCCCTTGCTTAATCAAATTGTGTGTGGCTAGATTCCCATGCCAAATGAGCTTACTTGGGGTTAAAGTCCCTTCTATAATACATCTTGAGGTTATATTCCCTTGCCTAATGAAAATACATGAGGTTAGATTCCCATGCATAATGAAAGGGCATAATGTTAAAGTCCCTTGCCCAATAAAGATGTGTGTGATTGAAGTCCCTTGTCTAATGAGAACGCGTATGTGCTTAAAGTCCCTTGTCTAATGGGAATGTATGAGGTTAAAGTCCTTTTCCTAATAAGAAATGTTTGAATCTATAAGTGTGAAAGGTTGAAGTCCTCCATTACATGACATGTGAATGAGTACATTGAGAGTGTTTCTAAGTCTTATTTCCTTATAACACATTATGAACATGTTATATATATATATATATGTATGATTATGTATATAAATGTGGTTGAATACGATGTATTGACTTGGTCTTAAATGATAATGCTATTTGATCCTTATCCTTGAGTTACATGTTAGCGTTCTAACCGCTAAGCATCTCTGAATGCTATGTTCCCACGCGATATTGGGGTAGGAGTTTCTTCTTCTCTTCTTGCGCAGTGACTGGTATGCAAATGGTTTGTTTGGTTGACATTGAAGTGGTGAGCTTTCATACTCCGGAATTCATATATTTCATGGTCTTTAGCTTAAGACATAGACTTGTCTTGGATTTGGTTTTGGCTATTGTCGGGGGCATGTCACGACATATACTTCTATTGACTTCGGCTTTGTGTAGAGGCATTGCGGATGACTGTGGACTTGGGTATGTTGGTATAAAAATGTTGGCATTAATGAAATGTTTAGATATTGCTTAAGTTATGACTATTAGTCTTATTTTTCTGCTACTTTGATATACGGTTGGAGTTCATCCAACCCATGTAATTTGATGTGATGACTAGGTTGGGTTAACGAGGAGATCTCTGGTCCAAGATGGTCTTGAGATGCCCATACGACATGGCCCGATTTTGGGTAGCATCAAAAAATCTCAAGATGAAAAGACCACAGAATCTATGTAAAGTATATCTAAGACATGAGTTCAAAAATATACAGACTCTAGCATCCAAGAAAGATGGGAATCCTTATCAATCAAGAGGTCTTACATACTTGGTCAGTCATATTGATATAAGGAGTCCACAAATACGCAGGCCCAAGCATCCAAAAAGATGAAAGTCCTTGTATAGAAAGAGTTGGTAATGGACTGACATATTTCTATGATTTATAAAGTGATGAATCAGATACATAAAATATGTTTCCATTACCTGTTTCAAATTTCAGAGTCCATAATGCGTTGTCATCCATATAGTTGAAATAGTTTTTGATGATGTCAAAATGAAAAAGATAAGGGTTGTGCAAATTTTATAACCTAATTAACTAACTTGGCTCATTTAAGTATTTCATGCTTTAGTTTTCATGGGTCAAGATATTTGTACTGAAATGAAATTCACAAAAACATGAGTTTTTAGTCAAGTATTCCATGCTTTAGTATTCACGGGTCAAGATGTTGGTATCAAAATGGAGTGCACAAGGATTTGAGTTTGTCCTTATCAAAAAAGGGAAATTTGTTAGGACGAGTTTGTCATCATCAAAAGAGAAGATTTTATTCGGACTTGTGAAGTTTTGATAAATGACAAGAGGCTATGGAACAAGTAAGTATAGTTGATTCATGAAAAACTATTTTAAAAGAGTTCAACTTGCAAGAGAAATTTTTATAGATAAAGTCATATGTGAAAAAATTGAGGAATGGGAGTTTGTTACTTCAGATAAACATAAGGAGATCATTTTGTGCTGAAAAGAAGAGTTAGTGTTTGACTACAACACTCAATAAGAAAATTCAAGAAGTATGAAAATCCTTATGGAGTTAAAACTCTACTTGATTGTGAAGATTAATGGGAGTTATAAATATTCAATGACTTTCAAAACAAGATTTATTCACTCATACTAAGAGAAAAAAGTTAGAACACGATCAAATAAGCAAGAATAATTTTTTAGAGAGTTCTGTCTACCATTGTAGTGCAGCCTAATACAATGAACCAGATTGAAGAACATGTTTTATCCTTGTGTCTAATAGCTTTCTATTCTAGTTAATAAGTATTAGGAAGTTTATTGAGTTGTTATTTTCATTCTTTTTCAATGTCAATGTGTTATAAATTGGTTTAGGAATTTAGTCTTCAAGTTGGGATAACTTGAAGACTTGAAAACATAAACCTTAGGAGGTTTATGTGTTTTTAGGATTTGGAGTGAGTTGGTAGAGTTTTGTAATCTAATTTTCAAGTGGGAGAACTTGAAGTGGGTTTCAATAGTCTAGGGAGATTGTTGAACATTAGAAATTAGAGTTTATAATTCCTTAGGTTACAAAGTTTATAATCTTTTGTTGAGAGGCTCATTGCATTTAGTGGAGTTGGGGTTAAATATTATAGAATTACCAATCATGATTTTTTACACCTTTTGTAAGCCAGTGTTTTCCATGTAAAATTATTGTGTTCATTACTTATTATTTTTATTGCTTCTGTTGGATCACATTAGGCAACTCAGTCCATTAGTAGGATAAAATCATGTACAACTCACGTGAGTTATTAGAACGCACAAAAATATCAAAGGTCGTGGATAATTAATTTTATGTACTTTTTTTAAAAATTTCTATTACATTTTGAGCATTTGGAAAGGGGAAAGGCAATATTGATCAATATTCTATTTTAATGAGGCTAAATTAAATGATTTTTGTTATTATAAAAAGAACTAAAAGTATTAGATTATATGTAAATTAAAAAGATAAAAGAAAACATCTGGTAGATATATACAACAAATTCTAGTGAAAAAAAGGTTTTTGTGATACATGATTCATGTATGAATGGTTATATAAAACATGGAATTATTTCATGTAACACGCGATTTATCCAATGGAGAACAAAAAGAACAAGAGTGATTCAAGAAAATCTTCTTTATAAAAAAAATTATTTATGATAGTTTCTAGATTTTCTATCAAGTATTTAATGTGTTTTAAGTGTCTTTCTGAATTTTATATTCACTGTAACCAGTTCATCTCATCCTGATAACGCGAAATTCCTAGAACATATTGGGAATGGAAAATCTTTTTTCACCCTAACTCAAAAGGTAAAACATAAAAAATCAACCGTTGCATGAAAGATGGCTTGATCACTCAGCATACTTTCACGAACATAAGTAACATTACTAAAAAATAGTGCAAAAAGTAGAGGGTCGAAATCGATGGACTGAGTTAGGCTGTATTTATTTTTTTAAGATTTAAATGTCTGAATCTGAATACACGTGTGAATGATTAAGATGTTTTCTCTAGATCTGAAAACTGAATGATTAACACTGTTTGTTTTTCAACATCTGAATGTGCAAACAAAAATTATTTGTATATATAATAAAATAAAAAATATAATTCAATTAAAAAACTAATTATATATCAAAAAAATATGTAATTTAATACAACAAAATTATTATTTGATTGAAAAAAAATATATTTATGTTTGTTAGTGATAGTGGAGATGGTTTATAATGGTGGTTGTGGTGACAATGATTGATGTTAGTGATTAGTAATGTTGGTGGTGATAGTTGGTATTGTAGTGATTTTTATGATAGTGGCGGTGTATAGTAGCGGTGGTGGTTGTGATGTGACGTTGTTTGATGTTAGTAGTTGGAGGTGTTGATTGTGATGGCTGAAAATGAATGCATTGATAGTTGATAATTTGTTGGTGCTAGTTGGAGATGTTGTTAGTTATGATGGTAGAGATGGTTGTTAGAAGAGATAAATTGTAGCGATGGTAGTGGTTGAAGTGATGGAAGAAGTTGTGTTACTAGTTATAATGATGGTGGCGACCGAAGAATGTGTGAAGGTTGTGATGTATTAGAGGTAGTTAGTAGTGGTGTTAGTCGTGATAGATGAGTTGGTCGATAGTGATTGATGATGGTGGTGGTGTTGATGGCGGTAGTGGTGGTGAATATAATTAGATTAATAGAAGTAGGTGTGGCAACGGTTGACAATAGTGGTAGGTAGCAATATTTGTTGTCGATGGTGGTTGTGATGGTGGAGGTGGTTGGTGGTGGTAGGTTGTGGTTGACAATGGTGGCAGTGGCGGAGGTGGTTAGTGGTGGTGACTAATGATTATGAATGGAATGGCGTTGAATATTATCCAACATCAGAATACCTTTCAAACCTATTAAGACTTGATTCTAGATCTGAATGATTAAGACCTATTCAGACCTATTAAGAGCTAAAATCTTAATAAAAAACAAATGCACTTAATGGTCTGAAGTCTGAACCGTTCAGATTCAGACCTCCATGAATTACAAACAAATGAGCCCTTAGTCTTTAAAGAAAAATTGGCACAAACCGATGGACGGTACATGTCGGTTTGACTTGGTCGGTCCAACAAACTGACGGACAGAGTTGATTTTAACTAAGGAACGTCTGCTAAATGGCCATAATTTTTTGCCCCAAAAATGGCTACAAATGTATAAAGACAATACTAAGCTTTTACTATCTTCTAGATTTGAAACTTAAACGCAACTAAAATTTATGTTGGGTAAATTATGACTATCATTAAATGTAGAAGAAAAAAATTTATTTAACTTTAAAATAGGAGACCCATCAAACTTCACCTTCTACTCATTCTCACCGTTTCCTTTTTCGTGCTTCTCCCTCTATTTCTGTTGAGTCTTTTTTTTCATCAAATTTCAAAACTAATTTTATTATATATTGATCATAATTCTTTAAAATATTTATGAGTAAAGGTCGTCCATGATTAATTAAATTTGAACTTATCACATAAATTTATGTATTTATTTATTTGTTATATAAAAGTCATTCAATTCTAAAGTTTATCACAAAAGTGTTTTTCTTAAAATATTAACTAGGTTTAACAAATATAAAAAATATTATTTTTATAATGTATCAATATTTATCATGTCTAAAATGTTTTGAATTTTGATTATCATTATCAAAATATTTTCAAATTAGACTTATAAATTATTTAAATATAGTTTAAATTTATTAAAATATAATAATCAATTAAAATTATTTAAGTAGAGGTCATATTAATAATGAATATAAGCAATATTCATAGGTTATCAAATTATTGTAACATAGAGGTACAAAACTACAACAATAATATGTCTTGATATCTTTAATTGTTGTTAACTAGGGTCCACACATGTGAACTTTGTAATTTTCATGATTTATATAATGTGTCAATATCTATTATGTATATAATAATTTTATTTTTGACTGTCGCTAGTGAAATATATTAAATTATATTTATAATTTATTTAATATACAATTTAAATTTTATTTGAATATAATAGTACTTAATTAGAGATCATATTAATAAAAAATATAAATTATAATATACAAATTATAAAATCGACGTAACATAAGGACGTAAGACGACAACATTAATGCATGACTCTCATGAGCTGTTGTTAACTAGGATCAAAATATATGAACTATATGATTTTTATAATATGCCGATGTCTACCATATTTAAATTATTTTGAATTTTGACTATCGATATTGAAATATTTTGGAATTATATTTAAATTATTTAAATAGAATTTAAATTTATTTAAATATAATATTTAATAAAATTGCTTAATTAAAGGACATATTCATAGCAAATATCAGTAATGATCCATAAATTATCAAATCAACATAATATAGGGGTCCAAGACTATAACATTAATGCGTCTTGATATCTTTTAGTTGTTGTTAACTGGGGTTAACATATGTGAACTGTATAATTTTTAGGATTCTAATTTAGTTCTTCGTCGGCGTAGTAAATAGGAGAGAAAATCGAATTTGATTCTTTATTTTCTAAAAAAAAAAAAAATAGGAGTAAGCTTGTGACACGCTCACTAAAAAGAATCTGTTATAATGTGCCGATGTTTATTATGTCTAAAAGTATTTTAAAATTTTGATTGTTGTTATTATTTAAATTATTTAAATATATAGTTTAAATTTATTACAAGTTGGCTCGGACACCATGATTATAAAAGAAAATGATTTAAACATAATTAATAATTAGAGGTCGTATTAGTAACATATATAAATAATAATTGACAAGTTATCAAATCAGCGTAACACGAGAGCATAAGCCCCTCCACAACATTAGCGGACGACTTTTTAGGATTGTTGTTAACCAAATTGACACACATGAACTATATGAGTTTTATAATTTCTATAATGTATTGATGTCCACCACATCTAAAATAAGACTTGTATTTGATAGCAATTAACCCTTATATAAGATACTAAATTGATATTTAAGGTACGTATATTATTTATTAAAATATATTAATAAATAAATATATATTTATAACTAATATTATAAAAATAATTAATTCATATTTTTTGATAACTTTCTACAACCCACATAATTTAGTCAAAAGAAAAGAAAATATGAGTCTATAAACTCGTTCAACAATAAAATTCTACTTTAATTCAAAAATTAAAATAGTAATGTAGTTAATTAGTTATGCTAGATGAAGAAATAAAAAATAAAAATATGTGACATAACATAAAATTACAAGAAGTAATAATTGAGAAATAAAAAGAACGAAAACGGAACATAAATAATGTAAAATAAAAAATTTAGATTAAAAAGTAAGAATTTAAAAAATTAAAATAGTAAAAAAAAATTGAAAGATTGAACCGACTAAATGAAAACCAAAATAATCAATACTCACTCCTATATAGAATTAAAGAGATAAAATTAACTGAAATATCCATGCGACACCTTTTAATTCGTAGAGAAATTGATGAAAGAGGCTAAGTTGTTATTTTTCTTTTATTTTTAATTTGAAAATAATTTAAATTAAAAAGTTAGCAAATGTATAATTTATTTATTTCATAAAATAACTTTTTTTGTCTAATGTGTGTGATAGTAATAATAATATATATGTAGGGTTGACACGTATGAATTCAATAATTTTATTATTATTATAATGTGTTGATGTATGTTAAAGTATTTTAAATTTTGACTGCCGTGATTAAAATATTTAAAAATCTTAATCAAACATTAACAACAAATATAAGTGATGATTCGATCACAAGTTATCAAATTAATGTAATACAATAGCACCAAGACACTACAACATTAATACATGACTCTATTAGGTCGTTGTTAACTATGATCAACACATATGAATTATATGATTTTTAATATTTGTATATCGTGTAAATGTATATTATTTCTAAAGTATTTTATGTTTTGACTGTTGTTATTGAATATTTTAAATTATATTAAAAATTTATATAAATTTGTAGTTTAAATTTATTTAAGCATAATAATTAATAAAATTACTTTATTAGAGATTCTTTTAATAAAAAATATAACTAATGATAGAAAATTATCAAAATCGATGTAACATAAGGGAGAAAGACTACGACATTAACACATGACTCTCTTTGGTTGTTGCTAGCAAATAGCAATAGTTGACACATATTAACTATATAATTTTATGATTTTTATAATTTGTCGATATATATCATGTCTAAAATGTTTTGAATTTTGATTGTCATTATTAAAGTATTTTTAAATTATATTTGAAAGTATTTAAATGCGTAGTTTAAATTTAGTTAGACATAATAATTAATAAAATTACTTAATTAGAGATCATATTTACAAAAAATATAGGTGTAAAATTATACTACATATTTAAATAAAACTTCAAATAAAATTAGAAAGTCAAATTAATATTAACCAAAGTCATTCGATCATACAAATTATCATAAGTTATTTAATATTTTTAAATTTCTTCACTTAGCATTAAAATAAAAAAAATGGCATTTATCCAATTATTTTTGTACATAATTCTTCCAAGTAAAGTGAATAAAAAAATGTTCAATCCCCATATATTGAAAAAACCCATATATTGAAAATAGTTAATAAATTATTGAGAAAAAATTAAATTGAAAAAGGGTAAAAATGTAACCAAAAATTCGAGTTGAAGTGTGAATAAACACTCAAATATCATTGTGGCTATCGTGGCCAAAAGAATTTTTTCTTCAAGTTCTTAATTACAAAAAAAGTGCGAACCCTTAACATATTAGAAATTGTTTAAAATGCATTCCTTTCAAATTCCATCAACTAGATTAAATTTGTCCTCCTTCCACCTATTAAATAAAAAACTTTAATTTACGCCAAAATATTGAGTTATAGGTCACTAAAATGTATCAGGTAAGGATGTTAATTTAAGGAGGAGGAGGACCACGGGGGGGGGGGGGGGGGGGTTTAAATAATATTTAAGTATAATTTGTGAAATATTTCAATAACGATAACTCAACATACTTTAGAAATGGTAAATATTTCACTAACAATAACCCAACACACTTTTTACATGCAAATTAAAATCTCTAGATAACTTATTTACTTTAGTGATATTATTTTCTTTAAAAAACAATTGATCTTTGTAGGTAATTATATATAAAAACCTGAATGCTTATCTTGGAAAATAGTATGAGAATTTCTTCTTAATAAATTAATATATTTTCAAAAAAAAAATTATTTATTTTGGTTAAATTAGTTTGCTAAGTTAATATGTTTATTATTTTTTTTAAAAATAATGGTTTACTGAAATAACATGCTACTTAGAAGAGGAGGGAACTTTTGAGGTATTTAGTGATTTTTTGAGAAAAATATTAATAACTGAGTGACATTATTATCTTAGTAAAAACGAAAAGTAATTTTTATAAGCGACTCTAGAAACATTGATAACAATCCAAGAAAATGACTTTAGAAAAAACTAAAAGTTTAAGTAAGGATAAAAGATTTCTAAGTATGAAAATTTCTTCGTAATAAATTAATATATTTTTTAAAATAAAAGAATAAGAATATAATTTTGACTAAATAAGTTTGATAATTTAAATAGATCTACTATTAAAAAAATAATTTAATAACATGACCTACAAATTCAAATCCATGATCCTTAATTTTAAATCCATTGTTCATTTTCATGCATTGGGATTATATTCAATGTATTGAAAAATGGTTATTAAATAAAGTAATACTCCCTCCGTCCCATTTTACTTGTCCCAAATTTGGATGGCACAACAATTAAGAAAAATAATAAATTACATGGTTAGTTTACCAAAGTACCCCTAATAAATGATGTTTACATTTTAATTTAAAGAAAAGGTAATTAATGCAAAGGGTAAACATGAAAAGAAAAGTTTGTCTTATCTTGATAAGTAAAATGGGAAAAGTAAAATGAAATATCAACTTAGCCAATTTGGGACGGGTAAAATAAGACGGGGGAGTATTAAAAATTCAAATTTAAGATGAAAAGAGCAAAAATATCATAAAACTAACTAGTTTATAGTGTGAATAGGACTTTTTACTATTGTAGCCAAATTTTTGTGGCCAAAAGTTTTTTCCTATTCCAAATAAAAATATACAAATGGACAACCTCAATTTAAATTTATTTTATTTTTTAAAATATTTTTAATTAAATAATTTTGAATAAAAATTTAGATAAGTTGACCCTGTTCATCGATTCAACTTCATATTGAAGAACCAAAAGATAAACAAGACCGATTTTCTAAAATTTTGCGTTTGATTTTCTTGCTGACGGATTAACCCATCTTGTCCGTCGATTTTTCTGTAAACGTTGACTTTTGTTAAGAAGAGGAACAATATATTTATTGACAATTTTCTATTCCTATGACTGAAGTTTGATTTTCGTTTTAAACATATATTGACGACTTTGGGATTTTCTTAAAGTAAACAATGGCATATTTTCTCATAAATATTGTTTTATGTAAGACTAGAGTAGGCCACAATACGACCCTTTTTGGTTAGAAGAATCTTTTATTTTATAAAAGCACTCTATTAATTTGATCCACAACCAAAGTTAGAATGTCTAACTACCACCATATTGTTCTCTTCTTCCGGCTTACATCAATAAAAAACCTCAAAATTGAAGGCAACTTCAATTTTTTTTTTTGCTTCTTCAAAATCTCCTTATGATACAACGAAATTCTAATCCGTTCATTCTTGCAACTCTTGATGTAACACCATTGACAAAGGCAATATTATTGTCTCCCCTCACATTTAGTTATATCTTGTAGGTAAAGTAGTTAAGTTGGGTAATTTTGATAGTTTTTAAAATTTGGAAGTATAAATTATATTTAAGTCTTTTCAAAAGTCTAAAAAAAAAAAAAATTCAAAAAGACATTGTCAAACGCAACTTCGATTCTGACTTCAACTCCAATTTCAACTCTAACTCCAAAAAAATTTAATTTTCATGTCCAAACGCCTACCATAAATATATGCTTACTTTTTAGTTAGATCTTTAATAAGATCCAACAAAGTTTTTTGCTTATTTACTTTTTTAGTTAGATCTTAATAAGATCCAATGAAGCTTTTGCTTATAAGTAATTCAACTGATAAGATCATAAATAATAGTACAAATTCTTTGCTTATAAGTAATTCAACTTTCCAATATAGGATTAAGAATTGCCTAATTACTCAATCCTGGCCTAACACAAGTGTAATTTCAAGTTCCCTTTCTGATACTTGTCAATTCATTGTGTTTTACTTGTTCAAGTATTTGACTAATGAATAGGAATTTTAAACATTATTTTTCGTCAGAAAAGATTTTATTCACTTTCTAGAAATATTAAAATGGAAAATTACGTGTGAAAATTTTTATAACAAAGCATTATTTTGGGATATACTTATGGTCCATGCAGATACAGTGAGATAGAGATATGCTAATATACATGAGGACACCTTATTATGCATGCAAATACAATGTATTTCTTTTTAATGCTCTTGAAGGCCAAGCCTTCATCAAACTTTCACCATTCACAAGTCGTCAATAATTGGATAATATGAAATGGTAGCTAGCACAAATCCACAATACTAATCCAGTTCAAGAATTCAATATTCATGGGTCATATATATATATGCACAGAAGTGCATACAACAACAACAAACCCAGTGTATTCCCACCTAGTGGGGTCTTGGGGCGGTAAGATGTACGCAGTCCATACCTCTACCTCTGATGAAGTAGAAAGGCTGTTTCCGAAAGACCCCCGGCTCAAGGCACGAGATACCACACAAACACATAGTAAAGCACAGAAGCAGATTACATAACATAAATACGGCACCCATAAGGAATATAAAACAGAGGAAAGTAGAGGAAAGCACACAGATTCGTAATAAACATGGAACACGGAATACATAATCATAACAGGAATAAAACCTCGACCAAGTACTTCCCTACACTAGCGACCCAAACTGGCCCTAATCCTCTGCCGTAATTCGCGTCTTCCAGACCTTCCTATCTAGAGTCATGTCCTCGGTGAGCTGTAACTGTTCCATGTCCCGCCTAATCACCTCACCCCAGTACTTCTTCGGCCTACCCCTACCCCGCCTAAAACCATCCAATGCTAGCCTCTCACACCTACGGACCGGGGCATCCATGCCCCTCCTCTTCACGTGTCCGAACCAGCATAATCTTGTAATAATCCTAGAATTACAGACAATAGTATTATTTGAAGGATCGCCTTGGAATAACAGCCTAACTAGTAAAGTTGCTATCATATATGTGATTAGGAGTTCATGTGTTCAAGAGGTAAGACACCCTTGTGACTGGACCCGATTATAGCGGAAGCTTTAGTGCATTAGGCTGCCTTTTTAGTAGTATTAAACAAAATTCATAATCAATCGCGGGATAAAGTTAATCTCAAATTCCATCTCAAAACTATTATTTGTTCGTGTGCATTAAGGCTGGCTTTGATGGGGCATTTTCATGGCTTTAGTGCTTGTACGTCCTTGATCAAGTTGAGGGACATGACTACTTTAAAGAGAGTCTTGATATTATTTAATTTCACTTTTGGACACTCATCTTTGATCCTTATTTACTAAAACTAAAGGAAGTATGAATTTTACGGTCTTATAGCGATGTCACTTTTAAATACACAATCAAATATTAATAAAAGTTTACTAGTATCATGCGTTCACAATCAAACCAATAAATATAAGATACATGCTTTGTACAACAATTTTTTGTCACTTGATTTTTTCAAGTGATATGCATTTTCACTTTGAGTCGTTAGCCAAGGGTTGTTTAGTTGGAAATCAAGTTATCTCAAGATTAAAATCCTTTCAGAGTTAGTTATTTCAAAATTATAATTTCATCCTCAAGTTGGATAAATATAGCACTATAATTCAAAATAACTAATTTTGAGATGAGTTATCTCATACATTTTATCCTAACCAAATATGGAATAAGTTCATCCTAAAATTAATTCTGAGATTAGTTATCCCTTATCCCTTATATCAAACTAGCCCCTTAAACTTGTTTAGTTAGATAAAAATATCTTATTCAAACAAGTATAGATATTGAGTGAATTTTTTAATACATGCATAATTAACATTAATATATATATATATATATATATATAATTATATATATATCGAGTATATAAAAATTACCAAGTTCATGCAAACTCATATTTAGCCTCTCGATCTATAATAATGAACTCATGGTTTGGAGAATAAGCAATTAATACTGAGGGTAGAATAGAAAAAAATCTTTAGTCTGTTTTGATATGTCTGTTATATTTTGTACATAAAATTTGTATTTAACAAGATGAACTTCAACACTAAGTTCAAGAACAACTTCAAGAACTTCAAACAAGTTTCAACAACTTCAAACCCAAGTTCAAATGATGTATGAACTATCAAAATGAAGTTTCTACTATTTCCTAGAAAAACAGTAAATTCAACTTAAAGAAAGTACGATGAAAATAGAAAATAATAGAATCAAATCCACCGAATTGACGGTGTGTCCTTAAGAAATTTATTCCTCTCAAGTACCCGAGGTTAATGGAATATCTTCTCCCAAGATAAAATGATTCGCTTTAGAAAATAGTGGTACCTCAAATTTTCTGAACCACAAACTCACTCAATAGTTTGAAGATCACTCTAGAGTTTTAAGAAGAAGAAGAAGAAGATGTTTTCAACTCAAAAAAATCATACATTTACCTGAGGAAAAATTTAGGTATTTATAGTCAAAAGGTGGTGCTTCAGAAAGGAAGCAATAGTTCACCAAACATTACATTATTTTGAAACAACACCCAACCTGCGCCCGACCTACGCGCGCAAGTGGCGTGCAGGTTGTCATTTTGCGTCTATTTGTTTCAAAACAGTACCTCGAAGGGTCAAGTTCCTTTGAAGTGCATTGTGACTATGTGTGCACTTCGTCTGCAAATGGAGAAATATTTTCTATCGGATCTTTGGATTAATAACTTCACTTATTTTCAAGTTTCAAATAAATTTTATCCAAAAATATAATCTCTCGATTGATTATTTTTCAAATTCAAATTCAAAGCCAAAGTTGAAGCTGAAGCTCACATTTCTTTTAGGTGTGTTGTGAATGCGTTCACACTGTGTCTACAAATGGAGAAATATTTTTTATCGGATTTTTGAATTAAAAAATTCACTTATTTTAAAGTTTCGAATAAATTTTAACCAAAAATATAATCTCTCGATCGGTCATTTTTAAATTCAAATTTAAATTCAAAATTTAAATTTTAAGTTGAAGCTGAAGCCAAAAATATAATCTCTCGATTGATTATATTCCAAATTCAAATTTAAAGCCGAATGTGGGAGAACATTACTTTCTTAAAGTAATACAATCTCTCGATTGATCACATAAGAAAGTTCCTTTCTCCCACCAATGTGGGAGAACTTTACTTTCTTAAAGTGAAAACTCACTTTACTTTTTCCTCCATTTGTTCCCTTCATTTTTCATTCACATATATACTTAGAACCCAATAGTTCCCCACATGAATGGAGATGACTATTTTAAAAAAAATTATGGACAAGTGTATGATCTAGAACTAAAGACTAATTGCATACGGATAAGTAGGTTTTCCTATGAACTTTCTGTAGTGAACTTGCACCAAATGCACTTGATCAATCGGTATATGTGATATCTTTAAATTGTTGAACTTCAATGTACACTTAGAAAACACAAGTCACACAACCAATCTTTTATTGTATATGATTCTCACGATTTTATTTATTTTAGCCATGAACGCCATCTGATTTTATGAGAGATTAGAGAATAGGTCTTTACTATCACTCCTTGAAGCGACTTCCACTTCACCCTCACTTAGGTGATTCCTAAATTTTTAGTCCATTTAGGTCAAACTATTTGTTCAAATCTACCAAACATAGAAACCATTAAAAATCTTCAAACCATAAAACTTATCCTTGTTTTATGAACAGTGTATTCATCATGAGAAAAGATTGAGTATATTGACAATGTTGAACCGCCAGTCACAACTTTGTTTGATCTCCTTGAACCTAACTTTTGGAATCTCTAGAATGCTAGGTAGAGTTGCCAGCGTGATGACTTCTCCTAGGCTGTAAACTATTTCTTCGATGATATTTCAACTTCCTCTCTAAATAAGCCTTTTGTAAGTGGATTTGACACATTATCATTTGACTTCACATGGTCAACTATGATAATTCCACTAGAGAGTAGTTCTCTAATAGTATTATGTCTTTGTCTTATATGATGAGATTTACCATTATACATCATACTTTCTGTCACGCCCAAAAATGATAATGACGAACAAAAACCGTATACACTTACTCTACAAGCACTTTACGACGTACGCGAGTTTATAAGATAATAACGGACAAGGTATTTAATAAGCGTTACATATATATACGAGGGAGTTACATTAACAAAACTATACAATACTACATGGTGTCCATGAAGCCTCTAGTCAATTAACACACTATACTACAAGTGACTAGTTGGCATTAGGCCTGTTATACCCAACCAGAGACCTGTACATATAATTAAAAAATACTAGGCTTAGACTGGCTCCAGAGAGAGTTGGAGCTCACCAAAATATCAGCTGAAAATGGCAATAGAGCCTAACATAAATGTCTGCTATCCTGAGGGTCGGAGCCTGCATTGACAAAACATGGTGGGCCCGAGACGTCAGTATATAAACAACATGTACTGGTATGAAAGCAGACAGAATAATAGCTGAACAAATACAGAAGCTCATATGAGTCAAATGGTAAAGTGAAAAACGTATGAGCCAACAAAGAATACATATACGATGTGAACTAATAACTTATGCACCAACCTTATTAGTGTTATGTATGATATTTAGAAAAGCGTTCATTGTAATATAAGACCAATACTTTACCTAGGTGATGCACTTATCCTATAAGTCATACAAATGATCACAAGATGGCCTTCCAAAGGCAATCTGAGGGAAGTATGAAGCATATGTTGCTCACATACTCCTTACTATGACTCCATATATATAACTGTACTCGCAGTCTGTATCCAGGTACGCCCCGCCTAGGGGCTCACTATGAGGGTCTGCCCGCAGTTCATATATGTCATATGTTGGCTCGAGTCAGGGGAAACTCGTACATAACGTTCCCACTGACTTTAAATATAAATGATGCCACAAAGGAGGGTACGCCCAATGGTTAGGCTCGCTATAGTGGTCTGGTCTCGATCCTGTGCACAGAATCACGTTAAGCGATATGCCAATACAAACCTATGTACCCTCTCGTCATTAAATATTTATCAAATAGTGCCTTGGAGGCCTGTAACATATGAATTGCTAAAGTAACCGCTTAGCTAACATATACAGGTGCAACTATGTTATTACCATTTACTCTTATTTCTAACGTGTGATATATCTAGACTGTAGCCTGAGAGCTTCAAGAAGAGAAACTTATGATAATATGAAAGAATCATGGAACTTAACACAAAGGGGAAAATATAGATACTTATAAGCTTGACGGTAGAATGAAAGAATGAAATGTAAGGCAATATAAAGATTCTGCTCTCGTAGTTCATGAGAATTATACTAACATTGACAGGAGGAGGTGCATGATGTAGGGAGGTTCCTTAGCGGCGAGGGAAGTTTTAGCTTACATACCTTAATGCTTTATTAGCTACGATAGTAATTCGAGCCTCAAGTAATTCAACCCGCGATATTGAAGCCTTTAACCTTCCAACCACTATTTCTTGTTATCCAATACGCAATTCACTAGCTACACGAATAACATATATGTCCATAATTAATCCACAGGAGCATTTAGTAACTTATTCCAATAATCTTCACTTATGTCAGAAATTAATTGAACTTCTTATCAAGAATTCGGAGTAAATTCTAACTCTCCCAACTTATACAATTCAAGAGTAAAACTACCCAATCGATAGAAATTCCCAAAAGCTCCTCTTTAAACAAGACTCTCTATTTTTCCCCTTTTTCTTTCATGAACCCAATTCAAGTAGCAGTGCAAAGATACAAATAAACATCTCCAAGATACTTATTTGTCATCAAACTCAAGAAAGGGGTAGAGAATTTACCTTTTAAAATTCAACTCCAACTTTAGGTTATTGAAGTCGCCCTCCAAAGATTATTTAAAAATTATTACAAGAATCCTTTCCTCCCTTCCTTTTCTAATGAATTTGTGGATGCCTAGAGAAGGAGAAGAAGTCGAGAACTAGTACTCCATCTGCCGACTCAAGTTTTCTCTTACGGTCATAATTGATTTTCTAAGTTGGTAAGGAAAAGAAAGAAAACAAAGGGAGTACCTTACTTTCTGGTTTCTGGAATCAATTTCCAGTGAACAAGGGAAACATTTAACCCTCTGTTTACTATTACTTAAGGAAATTATTAAAGAAAGGGTGGACCCCACAACACACTTATCATATATATAATATAAAAACACTTCCAAGTCTCTACCTTAGCAGTAATAAAGTTATTTACAAATAACATTTATACATAAATATTCTTCTTCATTTGTTTTCCTTTGTACAGTAATTTATTTATAGACCAAAGTTATACTTAATTTAAAATTTTCTCGAGGTGCCACAATCTCCCCCACTTAGGATCATTCGTCCTCGAATGATGCCTGCACCTTACCTTCCATCCCATAACTGTCCAAGACATTCTTAAGATCATTTATTCAACTCCTGCCTCACTTGACCCATCACGAGGCCTTAAATTTGACTAACTCCCTAAATTTGCAAAAATTTCGCCAGAGTTTCCTTTGTAAATAGGCCTATCGGGTACCTATTAGCTAGCCAGAATACATCCAAATACACTTTACAGAGCGTCACCACACATATAAAATTCAATAAATAATGCACGAGGCTCCACTTGGCCTTAAACTCAAAAACAATAGTACACAAGGCTCCTCTTGGCCTTACACGCAATTGAAAAGTCATAACCAACCATGTAACTTACCTTATACTTTGCATCTGCATGTTGTTTCCATGTAAATCTCAAGGCTCATAGGCACAAATCATGTACCTAAACATGTCAAGTAAGAATCAGATATCCATAGAACAAAATATAATAGAACTAACGATCACATAAAGGGATAAGTAGATTAAGAACCTTCTGATAGTTTTTTAAATAAATAAGGGTATTTAGTTTCCATATCTGCTTCTGCTTCCCACGTGGCTTCTTCTACATTCTGGTTCCTCCACAACACCTTTACTGAAGCTATATCTCTTGATCTTAAATTCCTGACCTGCCGATCTAATATGGCCACGGGGACTTCCTCGAATGATAAGTCTCCAGCAAATTCAATACCCTCTATAGGAATGACGTGAGATAGTTATCCTAAGCATTACGTAGCATAGACACATGAAAGATAAGATACACTACCGTTAACTCTGGAGGTAATTCTATCTCATAGGCTACCTGGCCAATTTTGCGAATAACCCTATAAGGCCCAATATACCTGGGACTTAACTTACCCTTCTTACCAAATCACATAACGCCTTTCATAGGCGCCACCTTCAAGAACACAAAATCATCAATTTGAAATTCCAAGTCTCTACGTCGCACATCCGTATATGATTTTTGCCTACTCTGGTCAGTCTTCAACCGCTCTCGTATGAGTTTAACCTTATCGACGGCTTGATGGACTAGGTTTGGACCCAATACCTGTGTCTCACCTACTTCGAACCAACCAATAGGTGATCTACATCATCTTCTATATAAATCTTCGAAGAGAGCTATGCCAATGTTGGAGTGATAACTGTTATTATATGCAAATTCTATTAAAGGCAAATGATTATCTCAATTACCTTTAAAATCCAGCACGCACGCTCTCAATATGTCTTCGAGTGTCTGAATGGTGCGTTCGGCCTGGCCGTCTGTCTGTGGATGAAACGCAGTACTAAGGTTCACCTGCGTACCTAAGCTCCTATGGAATGATTTCTAAAACCGAGCTTTAAAGGGGGAACCTCTATTTGAAATAATGGACATCGGAGTCCTATGTAGGTGAATAATCTCCTTTACATATAGCTTGGCATAGCCCTTAGCTATGCTAGTAGACTTAATAGTAAGGAAATGGGTTGATTCCATCAATCGATCAACTATTACCCAAATAGAGTCATGCTTCCAATAAGAAAAAGGTAAGCCTATGACAAAATCCATATTAATAGCATCCCACTTCCACATAGGAATACTAAAGGTTTGACCTAGGCCATTGGGTCTTTGATGTTCCACTTTAACCTACTGATAGTTGGAGCACTGTGCCACATATTCTGCTATATCTTTCTTTATGTCGTTCCACCAGTAGATCGCTTTAAGATCATGATACATTTTTGTAGACCCCGGATGGATTGAATAACGAGAGCAATGTGCCTCAGCCATAATCGGTTGATGCAACCCTTCTACATCATGCACATATAATCTACGTCGACACCTCAAGGTGCCATTACCTGCTAGTTTAAATATTGTGATTTGATGTTCTTGAGTCCTCTCTTTGTATTGGAGAAATAAGGGTTCATCATACTACCTCTGTTTAACCTATGCCACAAGTGACGACTAAGCTGTATTGAGTACCACAATGCCACCATCTTCAAAATCCAAAAGGCGAATGCCGAGATTGGCCAATTTGTAAACATCTCTTGCTACTTCCCACTGAAAAGGTGGCAGATGTGTTAGACTACCCATGGATAGTCGAATAAGAGCATCAACCACAATGTTACCTTTAGCTGGATGATAGAGAATATTGACATCGTAATCCTTCAATAACTCTAACCACTTCCTTTGCCTCAAATTTAACTTTTTCTGCTTGAATAGATATTAAAGACTCTTGTGATCAGTATAGATATCAATATGCACTTCATATAAATAGTGGCGCCACATTTTAAATGCGAAAACCACAACTGCAAGCTCTAAGTCATGTGTGGGATAATTTTGTTCATATTTCTTTAATTGTCGAGAAGCATACGCTATAACTCTTCCATGCTGCATTAGGATGCAACCCAAACTAATACCTGAAGAATCACAGTACACCACATATCCTTTGATGCCCTCTGGTAAGGCTAACACTAGCGCAGTAGTCAATCTATGTTTCAGCTCTTGAAAATTTCTTTCGCAACCATCTGACCACTGGTACTTAACCATTTTCTACGTCAACTTGGTCAATGGGGCAGAAATAGAGGAAAACCCATCTACAAATCTCCTATAATAACCGGCTAGCCCCTCTACAAACTTTGCACCTCTGTAGTGGTAATTGGTTGAGGCCAATTCTTCACAGCTTCTATCTTCTGAAAATCCACTTTGATGCCTTCCCCGGATACTACATAACCAAGAAAGGCTACTGAGGCCAGCCAAAATTCACACTTAGAGAACTTGGCATACAACTGGTGATCTCTCAGTGTTTGCAATACTCACCTCAAATGATCTGCATGCTCAGCTTCATTACGTGAATATATCAAAATATTATCTATAAACGTAATCACGTACATATCAAGAAAAGGCTTGAAAATCCTATTCATCATGTCCATGAGAGTTGCTGGAGCGTTCGTTAGTCCAAATGACATGACAAGGAACTCAAAGTGCCCATATCTTATCCGAAAGGCTGTTTTAGGAATATCTGCTTCACAAATTCTTAACTGGTCATAACCAATCCTTAAATTGATCTTTGAATAGCATTTAGCTCCCTACAATTGATCGAATAAGTCATCTATTTAGGGGATAGGGTACTTATTCTTTATTGTTACTTTGTTCAGTTGCCTGTAATCTATACACATTCGCAGCGTGCCATCTTTCTTGAGTACAAAAAGCATTGGCACACCCCAAGGTGATATACTGGGTCAAATGAAACCTTTATCAAGTAAGTCCTTTAACTATTCTTTTAGCTCTTTCAGTTCTGCAGGCGCTATTTTCTAAGGTGAAATTGATATCGGCTGCGTACCGGGATCCACATCAATACCAAAATCAATTTCCCTAATAGGAGGTAATCCAGGAAGTTCATTAGGAAACACATCTGAGTACTCATTCACCACTGGTACAGATTCTAGAGTCGGTGATCACTTCTCAACCTCAACGTCTTTTACTTTGACTAGGTGATACAAACACCCCTTTGCAATAAGCTTTTGTGCCTTTAGAAAGGAAATAAACCTCCCTATAGGCAACAAAAATCACCCTTCTACTCTAAGACTGGCTCTCCTGGGAAACAAAAATGAGCTATCTTGGATCGACAATCAACTGTGGTGTAACAGGAGGGTAACCAATCAATTCCCATAATAATGTCGAAATCAATCATTTCAAGTTCAATCGGGTTAGCCAATGTAGCATGACCACATACTGTCACCACATAATCATAATATACTTGTCTAGCTATAACAGAATCTCCTATTAGAGTCAATATTGCAAATGGTTCACATAACAACTCTAGCTTAATTTCAAACTTCTTAGCAATGAATGGAGTAACATATGACAAGGTAGATCCTGGGTCTATCAAGGTATATACATCGTATGAAAAGACAGTTAAGGTACCTGTAACCACATTTAAAGATACTTTTGAATCTTGTCGACCAGCTAGTGCATACATACGGTTCAGGCCTATGCTCAAACTAGGCCTTCTGCCTCTACCAGATCCTCTTCCTGCTAATGCCTGAGGACTGCAAGAAGAAGAAGACACTGATGAAGAAGAAGCTGATGCAGACCCTATAGGCTGTGATCGATCACCTCTACCTTTATCTTTGAGCTGTGGACAATCACATACCATATGACCCTCTATACCACACCAGTAATATGCATTAGAACCATACCGACACTTTCCTCCATATGGTCGGTCACACTGCCTGCATGTAGGATGAAGTGGTAACCCTCGACTAACACCCCTCTGAGACCATAAGTCTGGTGCCCTAGAAGTCTGAATTCACTCATACCTATGCCTCAAGAACTGATTTAGAGTATTAGATGTAGAGCGCACAGCTGATTGGGTCTTCCTAAGTAGCCATTTACTAGTGAAAGCTCCACTCCTTCCCTGATAATGGTTGGCCGTCCTAGCTCTCTTATTCTGCTCTCTCTTGCTATCTCTTTCACGATTTCCCTGATCTTTATCTATCTGTTGAGCATATGCCATGATCCTTGCTATGTCCAAATCCCTATTCATAGCAACAACAGAAAGAAGGTTCTTCAAGGGACTCGTAAAGCCATTCACAAAGCGATGAATCCATTTTGCTTGCGTGCTAACCACCTATGGAGCATATTTGGACAACTGTGTAAACTACAAAGAATACTCTTTAACACTAAGATTACCCTGCTTTAAAGAAAGAAATTCATCCATCTTTGCCTCTCTGAGCTCTAATGGTATGAAATGGTCCATGAAAGCTTCTACAAATTCTTTCCAAACTACTGGAGGAGCTTCCTAACCTCTCGAATCAACCCACATCTCATACCAGTCAACAACAATATCTTTTAGTCGATGGGTGGCCAATTCAACTGCATTTGTATTCGGGATTCGCATCACCTTACAAATTCTATGAGTCTCATCAATGAACTGTTAAGGGTCCTCTGTAAGCTTGGAACCTGTAAATTTTGGTGGATTCATATAGAGAAAATCTTTGATCCTAGATTCGGCTATCCTTCCCTGAGTAGGAACGGGTACGTTCATATTTTATCTTTGGGCCTGAGCAGTGACCAACTATGTAAGTAAATGTATCGCTCCCTTTATATTTGGGTTTAAGGCACCTACTGGGGGAATAGGAGCTACCGTTGGTACCACTGGAGGTGTGGAAACCCCTGTAGGTCCTTCTCTTTTGGGCATTTGAGAACCTGAAAGCATAGAACCTAACAAACTTTCTTAAATCCTATTCAGATCCACCAATACGGGAGATTGCCTGGTAGCTGTTGCCTCCTGAGTAGTACTAGTAGTGGTCTATTGGGCTGCTTTATCCTTTTCTGTAGCATACATGGTCTGTATCACAAATAAGCAAAGTAGGGGTCAAAAGTAACTTCCTACAACTTAACTCTATTGCACGATCTAGATAATATATAAAGGTCAAATTCTTAAATGCCCATATAGTCCTTTAATTATCAAAGTGGTGCGCAACACATCGATAAGTAAGGTCCTACTAGACACGTCTTCATAGACTTCCGAGGACACATGACTCTAGGCGCTCTGATACCAAGTTTGTCACGCCTAAAAATTATAATGACGGACATGAATTGTATACACTTAATTTACAATAAACTTACGACGTACGCGAGTTTATAAGATAATAACGGACAGGGTATTTAACAAGCGTTACATATATACACGAGGGAGTTACATTAACAAAACTATGTAATACTACACGGTGTCCATGAAACCTCTAGTCAATTAACACAATATACTACAAGTGACTAGTTAGCATTAGGCCCGTCATGCACAACCTGAGACCTGTACATATAATCAAAAAATACTAGACATAGACTGGCTCCAGAGAGAGTTAGAGCTCACCAAAATATCAGTCAAAAACAATAATAGAGCCTAACGTGGACGTCTACTATCTTGAGGGTCGGAGCCTGCATTGACAAAACATAGTGGGACCAAGACGTCAATACATAATCAACATGTACTAGTATGAACAAAGACAGAATAACAGCTAGACAAATACAAAATCTCATATGCGTCAAATGGTAAAGTGAAAAATGTATGAGCCAACAAATAACACATATACGAGATGAACTAATAACTTATGCACCAACCTTATTAGCGTCATGTATGATATTTAGAAAAATGTTCATTGTAATATAGGACCTATACTTTACCTAGGTGATGCACTTATCCTATAAGTCGTACAAATGATCACAAGATGGCCTTCCAAAGGCAATCTAAGGGAAGTATGAAGCATATGTTTCTCACATACTCTTTACTATGACTCCATATGTATAACTGTACTCGCAGTCTGTATCCAGGTATGCCCCACCCAGGGGCTCACTATGAGGGTCTGCCCGCAGTCCATATATGCCATATGTTGGCTCGAGTCAGGGAAAACTCGTACATGACGTTCCCACTGACTTCAAATACAAATGATGCCACAAAGGAGAGTACGCCCAATGGTTGGGCTCGATATAGTGGTCTGGTCTCAATCCTGTGCACAGAATCACGTCGAGCGATATGCCAAGCCAAACCTATGTACCCTCCCGTCATTAAATGTTTATCAAATAGTGACTTGGAGGCCTGTAACATATGAATTTCTAAAGTAACCGCTTAGCTAACATATACAAATGCAACTATGGTATTACCATTTACTCTTACTTCAAACGTGTGATATATCTAGACTGTGGCTTGAGAGCTTCAAGAAGAGAAACTTATGATAATATGAAAGTATCATGGAACTTAACACAAAGGGGAAAATATAGATACTTATAAGCTTGAAAGTAGAACGAAGGAATGAAATGTAAGGCAATATAAAGATTCTGCTCTCGTATTTCATGAGAATTATACTAACATTGACAGGAGGAGGTACATGACGTAGGGCGATGCCTTAAGGAAAGTTTTAGCTTACATACCTTAATGCTTTATTAGCTACGATAGTAATTCGAGCCTCAAGTAATTCAACCTACGATATTGAAGCCTTTAATCTTCCAACCACTATTTCCTGCTATCCAATATGCAATTCAGTAGCTACAAGAATAACATCTATGTCCATAAGTAATCTGCAGGAGCATTTAGTAACTTATTCCGATAATCTTCACTTATGCCCGAAATTAATTGAACTTCTTATCAAGAATTCAGAGTAAATTCTAACTCTCCCAACTTATACAATTCAAGAGTAAAACTACCCAATCGATAGAAATTCCCAAAAGCTCCTCTTTAAATAAGATTTTCCATTTTCCCTCATTTTCTTTCATAAACCCAATTCAAGTAGTAGTGCAAAGATATAAATTAAACATCTCCAAGATACTTATTTATCTTCAAACTCAAGAAAGGGGTAGAGAATTTACCTTCACCCCTCAAAGATTATTTTAAAATTATTACAAGAATCTTTTCCTCCCTTCCTCTTTTAATGAATTTGTGGATGCCGAGAGAAGGAAAAGAAGTCGAGAACTAGTACTCCAGCTACCAACTCAAGTTTTATCTTACGGTCATAATTGATTTTCTAAGTTGGTAAGGAAAAGAAAGAAAACAAAGCGAGTACCTTAATTTCTAGTTTCCCGGAATCAATTTCCAGTGAACACGGGAAACATTTAACCCTTTGCATACTATTACTTAAGGAAATTATTAAAGAAAGGGTGGCCCCCATAACACACTTATCATATATATAACATAAAAACACTTCCAAGTCTCTACCTTAGCAACAATAACGTATAAATAATATTTATACATAAATATTCTACTCTATTTGTTTTTCTTTGTATAGTAATTTCTTTATAGACCAAAGTTATACTTAATTTAAAATTTTCTCGAGGTGCCACACTTTCTGCCCTACATATTTTCGTTTGACTATCACAGTGTATACATACTGATGCTGAGGTTTAGGCTATAAGAAATATCTTTCAAGGTATTTTGGAGTCATTCGTCTTCCTCGTCGACTGTATCTAACATGATACATTCAGATTCTATTATAAAGTGGGCATTACATGTTTATCTAAATGATTTTCAAGAGACTGCTTCTCTACCTAAAGTAAACACATATCCACTCATTGATTTTACTTCATTTGATTCGGTGATTCAATTTGCATTACTATATCCTTCAATTACTGTTGGATATTTGTTATAATATAGAGCAAAGTCTTGTGTATGTTTTAGGTATCCCAAAACTCTTTCATTTCCATTCAATGAGTTTGATTGAGATTATTCGTGTACCGACTCAATTTATTAATAGTGCATGCTATGTCTGATCGGTACAATTCATAATGTACATCAAACTTTCCAACACTCTTGCGTAGTCTAACTGTGAGTCACTTACACCTTCATTCTTTTTGAAATGCAACGCTTATGTCAAATGGAGTCTTGACAATATTGAAATCCAAATACTTGAACTTATCAAGTACCTTTTCAATGTTATGAGACTGCGACAACGCCAACTCTTGTGGAGTTTTATAAATTCTTATCTCTAATATCACGTCAGCAACTCCAACATTTTTCATATCAAACTTGCTCTCAAGCATTTATTTCATAGTGTTTATGTCAGAAATGTCTCTACTTATGATCAACATGTCATCCACATACAGACAAATAATGACTTTGTGATTTGGAGTGTCTTTAATGTAAACACATTTATCACATTCATTTATCTTAAAATCGTTTACCAATATGATTTGATCAAATTTTGTATGCCACTGTTTGGGTGCTTATTTTAGTCCATAAAGTGACTTAACAAGTTTGCACATTTTTCTTTCTTTATCAGGAACCACAAAACCCTCGGGCTGTTCCATGTAAATTCTTCTTTCAATTCTCAATTTAAGAATGTTGTTTTCACACCAATTTGATGGATTTCAAGATCATATACCGTTGTTAATGCAACTAACATCTGAATGGATGTTATCTATGTTACTGATGAGTATGTGTCTGAAATAATTAAGGCCTTTTTTTGTCTAAAGTTTTTCACAATAAGGCTTGTCTTTTATTTACTAATAGTACCATCAACCGTCATCCTCCTTTTGAAGATCCATTTAGAACCTAGAGATTTATTTTCTAGAAGAAGATCAATCAAATCCTAAGTCTGGTTGCTCATAACTGAATCAATAGCATTATTGACTGCCTCTTTTGAAAAGAATAAGTCCGAAAATGACATATCTTCTTTAAACGTTTGAGTCTCATTTTCAAGAAGAAATGTTATAAAATTTTATTCGAAGGTAGTTGACATTCTTTGATGTGTAATTTGTCTTGGATTCTCATCATTAAGTACATTCTCATCTGTTTTATCTCGTGATCATTTAGATCCTTCACCAGATAGCTCATATACAATTTTATACGGATAAATATGTTCAACTCAACATTATCTGATTTAATTATCATATTTTCATGAATATTTGGATGTTCGTATTTATGAACAAAAAATTGATATGCGTTACTGCTTGTAGCTTATCTGATGAACACATAGTCCACAGTCTTAGGTCCTACTTTTATCCTTTTAGGCATAGGAACTTCGACTTTGGCTAGACACCCCTACACTTTGAAATATTTCAAGTTAGGTTTCCTTTCTTTTGATTTCTTATATGGAATAGAGTGTGTCTTGCTATAGGACACTCTACTGAGTATTCGATTTGCTGTAAAGATAGCTTCTCTCTCACAAATTTCACGATAAACCTGAACTTCTGAGTAAGACATTCATCATTTCCTTTAACGTTTGATTTTTCTTTCCACAATTCCATTTAATTGAGGTGAATACGGGTCAGTAGTTTGATGAAAAATTTTATTTTCTAAACATATTTCGCAAAAGGAGATTCATACTCTCTACCCTTATCACTTTTTCTCATTTTGATCTTTTTTATTTAATTGATTTTCAACTTTATTTTTATATTTTTTAAACGTGTCTATTGCTTCATTCTTACCATTATGCAAATAAACATAACAATATCTAGTGCAATCGTCAAAAAAAATTATGAAATATTTTTTTCATAATGAGATGGTGTTGACTTATTATCATAAATGTCTGAATGAATTACGCCTACAGGATTGAAATTCCTTGCAACAGACTTATGCGGATGCTTAGCATACTTGGATTCCACACATGTTTGACACTTTGATGTATTGCACTTAAAGTTTGGTAAAACTTCTAAATTAATCAGTTTCTACAAGGTTTAGTAATTGACGTCTCCTAACCGTTCATAGCAAAATTCACTTGACTCAATAAGTAAGAAGTAATAGAACTTTTATAAATTTCAACATTCATTACATTGATCTTAAAAAGGTCCTTGGTGAAAATGCCCTCAGTGAGGTAACTTTTACCTACATACACTTCTCCCTTACTAATTATAACTTTGTCAGAAACAAATATACATTTGAATCCATTCTTATTCAGAATTGAAGTAGAAACTAAGTTCTTCCACACTACGGAACATAAAGAACATTATTGAGTGTCACTACCTTACCCAATGTCATCTTCAAACAAATCTTGCCTGTTACTTCAACTTTTGCCATAGCAGAGTTAGCCATGAATATCTTTTCATCAGCATAAGTCGGAGCGTACGATGTAAATAATTTTTTATTGACACATATGTGGTGGCGGCACCTAAATCAATCCACTACTCTCTAGAATTTTCAACTAAGTTGCACTCCGAAAGCATAGCACATAGATCGTCCACTTAATCTTTGAATTCATTCATGTTGGCTTGATCCTTTTATTGCCCTTTTTGGGATTCCAACAATTTTTCGACTTGTGACCAACTTTGCCACAGTTAAAGTAATATCCTTTGGAATTAAAAAAATAAAAAAAGTAAATAATTTTTAGGAAACTAACCACTTGTGGTCGGTTTTTATTAAAAAAATAATTTTATGTATAATCTAATATATTATTTTTTGAAATTACACTGATCACACGTAGGCAATAACCAATATAATAATAATAAAAATCAATCAATCTTAGATTTTGTGAAAAAATTACATTAAAAAATATTTCAAACAAAATAAACAAATTATGTTAAACATAATCTTTATCTTTTATTTATGTTTCAATATATAAAATAAATATTTTCCTTTGTATATACATTAAATAACGTTAAACAAGCATAATCTTTGTATAATGAATATGTATATATATATCATACCGTTGAGATAATAATGTTATGCTACTATTGCAGTCATAATAATATAATATATAACCGATAATTCATTAGAATATAATGAACGTGTTCTATTATAAGGTAATATACTTGTGGATGTGATGTATATAGTACGCAATCAAGAGTTCATATATATAAATATCTTTTTTTATATATATACATAATATATATATATATATATATATATATATATATATATATATGATGTAGTGATCGATTGGTGAACGATGTAGTCAAAATCTAGTAGAATCTATCCAAACATATTGAATACCTTGATTTGAAACAACAGAAGTAATAATATATACTGTACGTTGAAGTTATATCAATGTAAGCTAATCAAATTAATCGATCACTCATCAGAGTATGTATATGAAATATGTCGCATTATATTATTGGATAATATACTCGTGTACGTATGTGATGTATATAATAAATATTTAGAACTTGATATAATCGATAGTGTGTATATGCGTGTGTATGTATAGGTATATATATAGTATATACATATTATATAGTGAAGGTATATTAATGACATAAGATAAACTAACTGATAATTCATCTGAGTATATGTGAAATACATTGTATATTATTATGGGATTGTAAAATCGTGTATGCATGTGATGTTTATAGTACGTCTTTGAAAGCCAATGGACAACTGAATATATGTATATCTCGTGTAGTGACATAAGCAGTACTAGTAGTAATCTAGATAACTGAATCTATATATCAAAATATTTTGAATAATACGTTGATATCATACTATTGAGGAAATAGATATTATATCAATGTCTCTTAAATTAAAATAAAAAATTATTATAAATTACAATAATTAAAATTTTAAATTACTTTTAAATTCTAAATTCACTATCAATAACACAAAAGTTTGGCAGGGAGAGTATTATAAATTACAATAACAAACAACTTAAATAGTAAATTACAATGTCGAGGATGACATATTGATTAGGATAAAGGAATATTACTTGAAAATTATGTTGAAAGTCGTATAATTCATATGCTTTCTTTCAGCTGCCTGTTTGCTCCGTGATTTTACTATATCGCCCCAAATTAATTATTATATGATATTTACGTGTTAAAAAATTAATAATATTTAATAAAAAATAAAATAGATATTTATAAAATAAAATAGACATTTATGACATGACTGTTTCAACTGCTTCAACTGTAATTTTACTATATCACCTATAATTAATTATTATGAGTCATCTAAGTTTTTAAAAATTGATAATCTTGATGTTTTAAATTAATTTGACATCTTATTTGAGGCACACTTAAAAAAAATTCACAAGTACTTTTATAACAATTTTGTCATATCACTTTAATTAGTTATTAAGTTATTCAAGACGTGTCAGTTTCATAAAGATAATAATATACTGTTGAAGTTATAATATAATAATATAAGATAAATTAAACGACAATTCATCGAAATAAATATAAAATATGTTGTATTACGAGATAATATGCTTGTGCATGTGATGTCTATAGAACATATTTCGAAGTTAATGGTCAATCAAATACATACACACGCGCACACACACACTCACATATATATAGATAGATACGTACGTATATATATATACGTATCTCTCATGTAGTGATGTACATAGTAGTCAAAAGCTAGCTAACTGAATATATCTATCCAAATATTTTGAATAGTATGTTAACATCATATGATCAAGGTAATAATACACTATTGAAGTTATAATAATAAAGCTAATTAACTGATAATTCATCAGATTAATACGTTGTATTATGATATATATATATATATGTGTGTATATATATATATATATATATATATATATATATATATATATTTAATTAATATCATATTTAAAAATTAATTAATCAAAAATTATTTATAGAATATGAAGTGCATTGACATTATTATACGATTGACCTTATTAATTTTATTTACATAATTTATTTATAATTAATTTGAAAATAATATTTTTATTTTTTTAATATTAATTTTATATTGTTACTATACTTATTAAATATAAACTTTATTCAATTCAATTTTCCTACTTTATTTAAATTCTGGCCATATTATACTCAATTGTCAATTGAGTTTAATTGGACTCAATAGAAATCCCCAATTCAATGTTTTTCCACCTATCCATAACCGCATATTAATTTATATTCGCCCAACATTTATAATTCGAGGGCTATGTGGATCCTCAGCCATATATATTTTAGTCTCAAGAAAATATAATTAATTCATATACTTTTTTTTGGTTTTTCATCCGGTGTCTGCATCGAAGCCTCGACTAATTCGGATCGGGCGTTTCAGGGGCCATTAAGGTGGTAGCAATCTCAACAAAGTTTTCTCCATAACCAAGGACGTTCCCTTGACCTCTGGTTAAGGGTAGAGCAGACTCATCCACTGCACCACAACCCATGTTGATTTTAATTCATATACTTATTTGTATATAAATACAAATGATAAATTACACATATTGACAACTAAACTATTCAAATACAAATAATAAATTTATTTGAAATACATAGTATGATACAAATAAATTTAAAGTAAAAAAATATAAAATTCAATGACAAAAAAAGGATGAAGAAAAAAATATAAAAAAAATAAGAAAAATGACAAAAATGACGAACCAAGAATGAAAAAGGGGGGAAACGGAAATACAACAAAAAAAAGAATGCAAAGAAATAAAATTGAAAAATTAAAAAAATGATGAAAAAGAAGAAAGAAAAAAAGTGCAACAAACGAGTAAACAATAAGTGGAAAAAATAAAAAAGAAAAAAAAGTAAATTAAATGAAAAAGAAAGAAAAAAAATAGTAAATTAAAGGAAAAAAGAAAGAAAAAAATAAAAATAAAAAGAAGAGAGAAATAAAAGATAAAAAATAATAATAATAATAATAATAAAGGAGTGAGACTATGGATTATATTTAATTGATAAGAGATGTTATGAATTATATAGGCTAAATGGAATAATTAGAAGCTTATATTTATCAACCCATGTAGGTCTTAAGCGAATACGAATGATGAAATAAGAATGAGAAATGGGAAAGCGAAAAAAAAAAAGAATACAAAGAAAAAAGAAATAAAAATAAATAAATAAATAAAAAATAGATGAAAAATGAGAAAGAACAAAAGAAATTATAAGGAATGAGTAAAAAAATGAAAAAAATGAAAAAAAAAGTAAATTAAAGGAAAAAAGAAAGAAAATAAAAGAAGAAAAGAAACTAGAAAAGATGAAACACTGAAACTTTAAGCATAGGTGGGTGATCTCTGTGTTTAAATGAGTACCCACATTTTACTCATTTTGTCCATATTTGTATGAGCTTTTAAAATGAGTTGAATCCATATTTACCTATTTGAAATATGAGTAATCTAATTCACTAAATATGGGTTAAATGGACTCTTTTCACAAATATGGGCTAAAATTGCCACCCCTAGGTGTAGTGAATTGAAAATGATTAAGTGTAATTATTTGAAATTGCGAACTTGTGACTTGAAAACGGTTAAGTGTAGTTACTAGAAATTGTGAACTAGTGACTTAAAAATAGTTAAGTGTAGTCACTTGAAATGTGAATTAGTTAATTGAAAGTGGTTAAGCGCTTGTTTGGAATTGCTTATTTTCTAAAATAAGCACTTATTTTGAGAAAAAAAATATTTTTTTAAAAAAAAGGGTGTTTTGTAAACTTGCAAAAGTGCTTTTAAAAATAATCAGAAACAGTTTTTCTGCTTCTGGGAAGAAGCAGAAAATTTCTGCTTTTCCCAAAAAGCAGAAGCAAAAGCAGAAAATTATTTTTTCATGACAAAAATATCTCTATCACACATACACACACACACACACACACACACACACACACACATATATATATATATTTCTTATTAATTAATTAACATATCTTACAAGTTTGATCAACGTTTGATTTTTAAAATTTTACATTTCATATTTACGTCATAATTATTTATGATTTATATATTGTTATTTTATTTTCACTCGTTTTCTTTAAATAAATTTGAAAAAATCATTGATGATGATGACTAAATAATATATAATTTTTTATATTTTATTATTAATGATAACAATTGACAGATGAACCATATTACAAGATTGTATTTTGATAGCACATGCAATTTTTTTTTTGAATATTTAATTTTAAATAAATAATTCATGAAAAATGACATATTTGTTACAATATATATATATATATATATATATATATATATATATATATATATTTAAAATAACAGATAGAATAACACAGTAAATTTTGATACAGTAAAAATATATACATTCGTAGTAAATTTTGACACAGTAAAAATATATTTTAAAAAATAATAAATAATAGATAGAATTTTATTTTAAATATTTGTTATCATGTAGTATACATATATGAATTAGGTTACTTAGTTTTAGAATTGACACGATAAAAATATATTCAAAAGAAAAGGTAAAAAATAACAGATATTATCTCATTTAGATATTTGTAAGCAGGAGAATAGTGTTTGCTTACTTTTAGTAAATTTGACAAAGTAAATGTATCAAGAAAATAAGGAAACAAAAAGAAGATAGATTCTAATTTTAAAATAAGGTAACAAAAAACAGATAGATTCAATTGATCTATACAATTGAAAGAACATTTGGAGTTTGAAAAAATAGATTTGCTCTCCTACGTTCAATGTCATCTTTTAAATTCGACACTCAAGTTTATCTTGTTACAACTACTATTGCTATACATAATTTCATACAACAACACTCTACTACTGATAAATACTTTAACTATTATGTTAACGAAGACATCATCACAGAGATCGAAGAAGCAGACCAATCTCTTGGTATACCTTCAGAAATACAAGACAGACTTTCTATAAGTATGGAGACATTGCATGATAAAATTAGAGATGAAATCATTGAAAATTTTTGTGATGTATGAAGGGCTAATTATTTTTATCGTTAATTTTTTCATATGTAGTGATTTAATTTATGAAATAACTTTTGTATTCATTTTTGTTTGATATTTTAAGTAATATTTAAATTATTTAAGTAATATATCACCATTTAATTTTTTTAATGTATTTATGTATATAAATATTGATTAAAAATTTTAGAGTACGTACTTTTTAATTAAATAAATAATATTTAATTAAAAATATTATGATAGATATTTAAAATAAATTTTTTCTATTGATTTTAGTAATAAAAGTCTATTGATAGATGTCCTTTTGATCATTTATCTCAAAAAAATACTTCTTAAAAAAGATTATCCAAACACAATTTGATTATCAAAAGCACTTTTCAAATTAATTTACCAAACACAAATTATTTTTTTTTAAAGCACTTTTTCGAAAAGCCATTTTATAAAAGTGTTTCTCAAATAAGCAGGTTTGTAATAGTAATCCCAAACGGGCTCTAAGTATAGTGATTTGAAATGAATGATTAAGTATAATTATTTGAAATGTGAAGTAGTTACGTGAAAATGGTTAAGAGTAGTTATTTGAAATGTGAAGTGGTTATTTGTAAATGGTTTAAGTATAGTGACTTGAAATGTGAATTAATTATTTGAAAATGATTAAGCGTAGTGACATGCAATACGAATTAGTTATTTGAAAATGGTTAAGTTTAGTGACTTGAAAGGTCTACTAGTTATTTAAAAATAGTTAAATGTAGTGACTTGAAATGTGTACTACAACAACAACAACAAACCAAGTGTATTCCCACCTAGTGGGGGCTGGGGGGGGGGGGGGGGGGTAAGATGTACGCAGTCCATACCTCTACCTCTGATGAAGTAGAAAGGGTGTTTCCGATAGACCCCCGGCTCAAGGCACGAGATACCACACAAACACATAGTGCAGCACAGAAGCAGATTACATAACATAAATAAGGTACCCATAAGTAATATAAAGCAGAGGAAAGCAGGGGAAAGCACACAGATTCGTAATACAACATGGAACACGGAACACGGAATCATGACAAGAATAAAACCCTCACCAAGTAATTCCCTACACTAGCGACCCGAACTGGCCCTAATTATCTGCCGTAATTCGCGTCCTCCAGACCTTCCTATCTAGGGTCATGTCCTCGGTGAGCTGTAACTGTTCCATGTCCCGCCTAACCACCTCACCCCAGTACTTCTTCGGCCTACCCCTACCCCGCCTAAAACCATCCAACGCTAGCCTCTCACACCTACGGACCGGGGCATCCATGCCCCTCCTCTTCACGTGTCCGAACCATCTTAATCATGCTTCCTGCATCTTGCACTCCACTGAAGTCACACCAACCTTCTCCCGAATAGTCTCATTCCGAACTCTATCCCCTCTAGTCAGTCCACACATCCAGCGCAACATCCGCATTTCTGCCACCTTCATTTTTTGGATGTGGGAGTTCTTAACTGGCCAACACTCCGCTCCATACAACAAGGCCGGACGGACTACCACCTTGTAGAATTTGCCTTTAAGCTTGGGCGGCACCTTCTTATCACACAGCACCCCCGACGCGAGTTTCCACTTCATCCATCCCGCCCCAATACGGTGCGAGACATCCTCGTCAATCTCACCGTTACTCTGGATCACGGACCCAAGATACTTGAACTTGTCCCTTTTACATACCGCCTGAGCTTCCAGCTTCACTACTACCTCATTCTCCCACCTCACGTCATTAAACTTGCATTCCACATACTCTGTCTTGCTTCTGCTCACCCTGAACCCTTTAGACTCAAGAGTTCGCCTCCACACCTCTAATTTGTCATTCACACCCTCTCAAGTCTCATCTATCAGAACTACATCGTCTGCAAAAAGCATACACCACGGCACCTCCCCTTGAATACGCCGCGTCAACACATCCATCACCAACGCAAACAAAAAGGGACTAAGAGTAGATCCCTGATGCAATCCTGTCAGGACAGTGAAATGCTCCGAGTCTCCTCCCGCCGTCCTCACCTGGGTTTTCGCTCCATCATACATATCCTTGAAATGTGTACTAGTGACTTGAAAATGATTAAGTATAATAACTTGAAATGTCAATTAGTTATTTGAAAATGGTTTGAGTGTAGTGACTTGAAATTGATTAAGTATACATAGTTGAAATGAAACTTTTTGTGTTGAATGTAGTTTAGTGTGGTAACTTGGGAGGTGACTTAGTCACTTGAAATTGATTAAGTGTAGGTACTTGAAAGGTGAATTTATCATTTTGAAGGTAGTTTAGTTTGTTCTTTTGGGAGGTGACGTAGTGACTTGAAATTAATTAAGTATAGATAGTTGAAATGTGAATCTTTGTTTTGAATGTGGTTTAGCTTGGTAACATGTGATATGACTTAGTCACTTGAAATTGACTAAGTGTAGTTAATTGAAACGTGGATTTTTGTTTTACATGTAGTTTAGTTTGGTAACATGTGTGGTGACTTAGAGATTTGAAATTGACTAATTGTAGGTATTTAAAAGCTGAATTTATCATTTTGAAGGTAGTTTAGTTTGTGTTTTTGGGAGGTGACTTAGCTTGCAGTAATGACAGAGAAGAACCACAACCACCTCTGCAGCCTGCAGCATCTGAAGACGAGCAATTCTTTAGCAGGACCGACATCTATGCAGGTGCTGCATTTGGCTTTGCAGTGAGTGTGTCAATGATATTTCTACCGCTCTTGGTTTCCAAAAGATGAAGAAAATGTTACAACAAGATGGTTGATGGACTAGTTCTTAGGGTGTTTAGCAATGTTGATGTAAAGAAACGACGTGCTAATACCTAGCATCGGTGAAATATATCGGAAAAAGAAAGCAGGGAAATACCACTGCCAAGTTCAAAGATCGCGCAGATGATTGAAGGCTTTCAGTTCTTGTTTCTATCAGACACCATATCGTTACATGTAGCTGAATGTCAGCATTTGCCTGGATTGAGTGTGTGTTCCTACCCACCAGTCTTTTTGTTGTAATTTAAGGTGTATTACTGCACTAACTTTGTACCAAATGCATGTTTTCTAAACTTAGTTTGTATGGTAGTCGCGCTTTTCCTGAAATCCAGTGTGCACCGATTGTTTCATTTTTCTACCTGAATTATCATAATTTACATATTAAACACACCTAGTGGAGTAGATAGTGATAATCTAGATAGGAAAAGGGAAACTGATGGTCTAATCAGCTTCGAAGTGTGTTTTAGGCATAGATGTTGATAGTTCGAATAGAAAAAAGAAACATCCTGTTAGTTGAGGCGTGAAGCTCGCGCAAAAATGATAGCTCAAGTGTGTTTTGCCATTAACTAAAATTTGTTGGCATATCTGTAAGTCAAGGGAGAGACACAATAAAAAAGACCAAAAAATGAGACTGACTTCATAGTTAATAACAATCTTATTGCTTACATAATATAACTAATTAATGTAGATCGATGTCCAACACCACCTTAAAAGGATTACACTACTAATTAATTTAGATAATAGTATTCTCATCATCTGAATCTTCTGCAAAACAATCCATGAAAGGCTGTAGAGGTGGTTGTGGTTTTTTAAAAATTAATTAATTAATTAATTACAAAAACCGATTACGTGCGGTTGATTTTTTTAAAATTAATTAATTATATTAATTAAAAAACGACCACACGTGGTTGGGTTTGTAAATATTAAATAATTAATTTAAATAAAAATATCGACCACATGTGGTCGGTTTTTTTTAAATTAATTAATTAATTTAAATAAAAACCGACTATTTGTGGTTGATTTTATTACAATCAATTAATAAATTTAAAAACAAAACCGACCACAAGTGGTCGGTTTTATTAAAATTAATTAATTAATTTAAAAATAAAACCAACCACTTGTGGTCGGTTTA